>NC_141027.1:3457500-3667500 GCF_052040795.2 Danio rerio | reverse complement strand
GAAATATGAAGAAATGTTCCTTATACAAGAAAATGCACATTTATTTTGGACCATGGGTGCTGCCATTGTGCCACATTGTACTGCTTTTGCTTGTCATTTTCAGTCAAAGGGATGTGTTGATCTACAAGGAGTAACATTACATCACTAAATGCTTCCGGATATCAATCGACTGAAATTAATTCTGAGAAAAATAGATAAAATACATTTTAGACAATAAACGTGCAGATACTTGTCAACATCTGATCACAACAGGAGAAAACAGGACACTTTCTGACTGCGGTTTATTCCTGTCAGATGCATTTGTTTATATTAAACGCCAGCTCTCTATGTGAATCAGCTGAACTTTCACTTCTGTGTCAGACAAACGCTGGCATGATCAAAACATGTCATTGTTAGCCTGAGTATTTCAGCATAGTGGTTCACTTAAAGGCTTAAAGATATCATCATCATCGTTCTCTTCTTATTATCACTTGGAAAGCTGAACAATTATTTACCCTCCTGTGAATTTTTTATTTATATTTTGTTTTATTTCCCAAATGATGTTAAACAGATTCAGGATTTTTTCACAGTATTTCTTATAATATTTTCTTCTTTTGGAGAAAGTCTTATTTGTTTTATTTCAGCTAGAACAAGAGCAGCTTTTAATTGTTTTAAACCCATTTTAAGGTCAATATTATTAGCCCCTTTCAGCTATAATTTTTCCTATAGTCTCCAAAACAAACCACTGGTATACAATAACTTGCCTAATTACCCTAACTTTACCCTAATTACCCTAGTGAAGCCTTTAAATGTCACTTTAAGCTGTATAGAAGTGTCTTGATAAATATGTAGTCTAATATTATTTACTGTCATCATGGCAAAGAGAAAATAAATCAGTGATTAAAATGAGGTTTTAAAACTATTGTGATTAGAAATGTGTTGAAAATATCTCTGTTAAAAAGAAATTGGGGCAATATATATATATATATATATATATATATATATATATATATATATATATATATATATATATATATATATATATATATATATATATATATATATATATATATATATATATATATATAAATATATATATATATAATTCTGACTTCAACTGTAAAGTACATCACACCTCTTGTGTGTTGTTCACAAGCAAAAGCTGCATGCACAAAGTGGCATCATATTATTTTTTATTGCTATTCATGCTGTTTTTACAATAGAACCAGATAGGTCCTTAGAGGCAGCGCACCTAAAAAACCTCATCAAAAACCATGATAATGCCCATGGTTCAAAATAAATGTGGATTTTTTGGAATAATGTAAATATGTTCTGTTTATTTCTGCATATTTTATAATGAGGCTTCACTTAAATTGTATTAAGGCATGCAATCTAAGCACAAAAATTTGTAATTACTGGTGCAGTTTTATTTTGTGTTACATAGTGAACGGGCACACAGCGGTTTGAAATGAACCCACAAACAACAGTCACATAATATTCATCATACGTAAAGTTATTAACTGTACACACATTATTTTGTAAGGTGCTGTTTACCATGTGCACCCAGAACATTTTTTCACTGACACATTCATTGTTTTCGTTTTGGTAGCTTTCGTGGTTGCAGATGTTGCTAATTTGGCCTACTCTGATGAAGGATTGAACAGGTTCTCTGCCACAAAGTTTTTTCTTTGTTAGATATCTTACCCAGTCATTTGCATTTTGTAGGTTAGCATCACGTGGGAGAATGTGTCTCTTTTGAAATAATTTAAATGCACTGGTGTTCGACCACTTCTGACAGGGAGTCGGCCAGTCAGGGATGTTCGCCAGTTGTTCATCGCTGGAACTGATGTTTTTCAGTCCGTCACTGAACACACAAGTCATGAGCAGGAGCACCAAGACAAATGTTGATTTCATCCTAAAAACACACACACACACACATTTACAGTGTCACACACACTCTAATATAATCTACTGGTGTGCTGTGAATCTGCTCACTTTTAGTTTGTGTCCTAAATCACGTTCCTTCATGAATAATGTATTAACTACAGTCAAAATATTAGCTAATTACCCATTGGCCGAGCCTGATATCACAAGGAAATGCAAGTATTGTCAGAAAAGTTACTTAGTTTTATGATTTAAAAATGCAGGATTTTTAAAAGCAGCTTCCAAACCAACCACCCCTGACCCGACCCCTGATTGGGGGACGAGTGGATCATGCTAAAATGTTTGAATGAGTTAATATTAGCCACTAAATGGAAACGTTATATAGTTAATTGCCATGAGGTAGTGTTGGCCAGAGTTCCCAGTATTTCATAAAAACTAGATTCAAGGACTTTTCGGCCCGATCCTAATTATTTCCCTTAGCCCATCCCCTTACCCCGACCCCTCATTTTGTGCTTTCACGTGAAGGGATGATGGTGTCCCAATTATACTGTCGTGAACGTGCGGAGTTCATGCAGGCATGCCACTCAAATGGCGGATCTGCGTGAACAGATGCGCTAAAGCCTAAATCTGCATTTGTTGACAGACAGTTTGAGTTACTTATCAGTATTATGAGAGATGTCAGCCTGACAATATTTAATTGGATGAACATTTTTTAGTTGTATGCCTTACCCAGAATATAAAAACACATATAGATCATTTAACTTTAATAATACTATTGAACTGTGAAGAGATTTTCAACCAGCACAACAAAAAATGTTTCTGAAGACAATCACCCACTGCACCTATAAATAATTTAAATGTATGATTCCAAAATAAAGAATTTCTCTTTTTTTCTTCTGTTTTGACACCAGCACAGGGCAATTGTTGAAATAAAACCATAAACAGATTTAAATTTTTTTTTTTTCATTTTAAGGTAATTTTTTTCAAGACCTGTGTTTGTTTTTAAGTACTTTCTTGGCTTTGAGTCCATATGTCTGAAATTCAAGTATTTTCAAGATGTGTGGAAACCCTGATTGATTGTCCATAGTTTGTGATTCATTAATGTTTTTTGTTGATTTACTCTTTTAAATGTCACTACAGGACTTTGTTCGTAACTTTTGATTAACATTTTATTAAGCACCACAAGAAATTCTGGATGTAATATAGATTAAACTAAACCAACTGCTTGGTTAATTTTTTTATTAAGTTCATAGAACCAAATTTAACCCAATATTTATGTTTGTCCATATTTTACCCAATTTGGGTTTAAATAACCCAGGGAGAGATGACCACCTATAGGCAATTTGTATTATTTTTCATAAGTTTACATTGAAGTACAGAATCACATAAGGGACATAATTCATTTCTTTAACACAATGTTACACCAATCTGTAATCGCATTATAGTGCTTATTTATTCTGCTTTTGAATATACTGTATAAGTATGCAGTTTTACCTTTGTGCTGGTCTTGATCTGGTGTAAATGAACATGATGGTCTGGTCGAGTCGGAGCAGAAGAGCAGAAATGGTCAGTCGTGTCTCAAATGCTCAGCAGACACTGATATTTATAGTGTTGAAAAGGGTCAGGTGTGAAAGAATAACCTGTTTCTTGGAAATTAGACTGTTTTTTTTTTTTTTTTTTTTGCTGTACATGTGTTAAATCTAATTCTGATATCGATAGTTTAAAGACAGATGAGCACAAGATGAGCAATTCACACTCTGTCCGTGTGGTTTAACACTTGATAGGCGTTTTTAACTAGCAAAACAGTATCAGAGTTTATTTGAGGACTGAAATAGCCACAAGACTTGTTTTTTATTGCCTGTTCACTAAAAGTAAATCATGAGCCGTTGCATTTGCATATTGCATTTAGACCAGGTTAGAGTTTTGAACCAGTTTGAATAAAAATATTAAATGACTTAAAACAACAATTCCTTCATGAATTAAATGTCTGTGAGTGTTTTAATAATACGCTTTCCTGCAACATTTGTTAACACTATGACTACCGAGGTGCTCATTCAGACCGTTTTTAAATTTAGCAATTTAACGACTTTGTTGAAATAAAACATACAGAGAAAGATACAGTGCAGAACATAAATGAGTACAGCCTATTTTGAAAATTAATATTTTTATTTATTTCTCAGTGAACATATGCCATATATTTAGGTGCATTCAAACAAAACATATTTCTTAAATTGATATATTTATTAAAATAATATTTTAGTCACCAAACATATTAGAAAATGAAATATAATACAATTAAATTCAAGCAAATTAGTTGGGGGAAAAAAGTACAAACTACAAAATTTCAACAAAATTTGATATATTTTTTGGTTTGTTAACATACATTTTGGTAAACTCATTTTGAAGCGTTATCATAAGTTATTTTGTTGGATTAGTTCCAGATTTGGCTTCAGTACTGACTGATCTACTGTATATGCACAAATATAATATTCCAAAGCTTCCTATAGAAAGTATTCATCTAAATTAGAGATTTGTGAGGGGTGAACACGTATATGCTAAGCACTCTATGTATAATTCCCAGACATTTATTAACCCTTTACCGCACGCATTGATAAATCTATAAAAAAAAAAAATTCAACTTTTTTTCCTTTTCTTAAAATGGCTTAACTTGAAGTGCTGTAAAAAAACAAAAACAAATTGGGAACATTTCTTTTTTAAGGTACTTTTATGATATGTTGCCATATGGTAACGTCCAACAGTGGAACTAGCTTAGAAATTTTTAATTTAAAACTTTCCTTATAATTAACAATTGTGTTGTTTGAAATGATTTACTGGTATTGCAGTATTACGAGCTTTAACACAGAACTTATAAATGACACCTTAAACACATTTTCCAACAACTCATATTCCAACAGCTTTCATTTATGCCATTCTTTTTTTCTGAATATTATTGAAAACAAACATAATATTGTGTTATCATGTATACAACATACAGTAAATATAAATATTTCCTCCAGTAAACATTGTATCAAGTTTAGTATATCCAGATGCATCAGAATAATGTAGCTACTAGCTAACAATGTTTATATATATTATACTATATACTATACTACGTCTGTCTTATCTGCCTCTGAGCTAACTTACCTCAACTGTCTCTATCAAATGTCCAGTCTGCATCATTCTCATGGTCACTAAAACCCATCTCACCCTCACTTTCATCTGCAGGAAGAGCCAGTTCTGTCCTTTTCTTCTTTCACTTACATTAGAACATGGTGGTGCTCGCTAATACACTGATCCCTGTATTCATATCTATTCCACAATGTTTATATATATTATACTATATACTATACTACGTCTGTCTTATCTGCCTCTGAGCTAACTTACCTCAACTGTCTCTATCAAATGTCCAGTCTGCATCATTCTCATGGTCACTAAAACCCATCTCACCCTCACTTTCATCTGCAGGAAGAGCCAGTTCTGTCCTTTTCTTCTTTCACTTACATTAGAACATGGTGGTGCTCGCTAATACACTGATCCCTGTATTCATATCTATTCAAAAGTAGTATTGCCATTAAAACTAGATTTTATCCATATTGCAAATGTCATTAACATATAACTAATCAACATTATATTACCAGCATTCATGTTGTTATTGTTACAACTTAAAAGTTCACAGCTGACCTTGCTAGCTAGCTAACCCATTGCAATATTGCATGTTCCACTATTGCACAGTGTTGCCATTTGGAAACACACATATTTGATCAATTTACACAAAACTAATTTGATAAAAAAGTCATAAATATGTCATCAAATCAAATCACTTTTATTGTCACATCATCAGCAGCATGTGTGCTATGATGAGTGAAAAGCTTAGGTGCTGGCTCCACACAGTACAAAATACAAATAGTGCAAATACAACGACAGTGCAAAATACAACAGTGCAAAATACAGACAGTGCAAAATACTACGACAATGTAAAATTGACAGCAATATGTACAGTGAATAGGTGTCCACATAGTTGTAGGCAGTATTGTTTCAAATATGGATTGGTTAAAGTGCAGTGCATGCTACATATTGATGGTGTGCAGTGAGGGGTGTGGAAGAGTCTGTGTGTGGAGTGTTAAATGTTCATCAGCCTGACAGTCTGAGGGAAGAAGCTTTCCTGCAGTCGGCTGGTGCGTGACCGGATGCTGCGGAACCGTCTGCCTGAGAGTAGCAGAGAGAAAAGTCTATGGCTTGGGTGGCTGGAGTCACTGATGATTCTCTTGGCTTTCCTCATGCACCGCCTGGTGTAGATGTCCTGCACACACTCATTACACATACACTATGGCCAATTTAGTTAATCAATTCCCCTATAGCACATGTGTTTGGACTGTGGGGGAAATCGGAGCACCCAGAGGAAACCCACACCAACACGGGGAGAACATGCAAACTCCACACAGAAACTCCAACTCGTGGACATTCGTGGGTGGTCTAGTTGCCTAACCACACATTTACAGGCTGTATTAGTAAAAAGACAGTATTTTGAGGGTGATGACTTAATTAAATACAGTGACGGACATTATGAGGACATGTAATGAGATGTTCACAAGGAATATATTTCAGCATGAAGACTGAAATTGAATAAAGTCAGACAAAGTTTGTTAATTCTCTAGAGAATGATCTGTTCACACACAGACAGCCTCTGTGAGCAAGAAGATCCCAAGGATGGACTCACAGGCATTTTTAAAAACAATGTTGCAATGTTTTAGATAAGAATTTCTCTACAGCTCCTTAACTCTTAAACTAGTAGATTTACACATGGCTGTAATAGCACAATGTTTGTAATGCATTTTATCTTTACTTAATCAATTAAAGCTTAATCTATCATCAATACATGAGCATCAATATTAAACATTTCCATCACACTCAATAGAAGCTTTGAATGTAAACATGACGTTGTATATGAGAACGCTCAGAATGACCGCAGTGGTGATGGAATTATTTTTTTTTTGCTCTTTCCCAGGTAAGAGCTGCTTCTCCACCCTGTTTCGCTTTGAGGAGATGCAAGAGATTGTGAAGAACTTCACCGTTGTTCACATTGATGCTCCGGGACAGGAGGAGGGCGCCGCGGTTTATCCTGCAGGGTATGTGCTTCATTAATACTGTATATAGCGGCCTGTTTAGTTCCTTAAAGCTGATTTGTTAACAGCTGTGCTGAATTCATGATACAGCACCACAACTGGTTGCTTCTCCCATTGGTTCTGTCTATTATTGTAATAGACGCCTACATAAAACCAATATACAGTTGAAGTCAGAATAATCATAATAGTTTTAATAACTCATTTCTTTTTTCTTTGCCATGATGACATCACATAATATTAGACTATATATTCTTGGAGATACTAGTATTCAGCTTAAAGTGACATTTAAAGGCTTAACTAGGTTAATTAGGGTAAAGTTAGGGTAATTAGGCAAGTCATTGTATTTTTACAGTGATTTGTTCTGAAGACAATCCAAAACTAAATTTGCTTAAGGGGCTAATAATGACCTTAAAATGGTGTTTAAAACAATTATAAACTGCTTTTATTCTAGCCAAAATAAAACAAATAACACTTTCTCCAGAAGAAAAAATATTATAGGAAATACTGTGAAAAAATCCTGAATCTGTTCAACATCATTTGTGAAATATATATAAAAAATATGTATATCATGAATTTTTGAATAATTTTGACTTCAACTGTATATATTATGTTCAGAACATTTAACTGTTTATTTTTCATGTAATAAAGCATGATTTTCATTGTTGACCTTTTAGCCTAAAGGTCTTGTGAAGTGCTTTGAGATGTGTATTTGAAAAATGAAGAGAGGGCGGGACACAGAGTAGCTCCTCCACTTAAAAACAGCCAATAGCATTTTGTTTTTATCACTTCTCTGCCAGTGAGGGGCGGGGCGGGGCATGCCAGACACTAGAGAGCATTTGATACATCAAAAGTATTTATAAGAAACAGAAGTATGAGGCGACGTGAAACAAAACTTTGATCGATTTAGACAGAAGTGACAAACTGTGCACTTTGGATGTTTATATCAGGTTTATATCTTCTAAACCAGGGGTATCCAAACTCAGTCCTGAAGGGTCTTTGTCGTGCATAGTTTAGCTCCAACTTCCTTCAACATGCCTCCCATTCTTCTAGTATACCTAGAAAGAGCTTGATTAGCTGGTTTAGGTGGGTTAAATTGGAGTTGGAACTAAAATATGCAGGACACCGATCCTCCAGGACCAAGTTTGGACATCCCTGGTCTAAACTGTATTGGAGCACACTAGCTTATTAGATCTCCTTTAAAAATAATACTAACATCTTACCAACTAAAAAACTGATACTAGCATCTAAAAAAATGTATTTTGATTTCACAGGACCTTTAATGAATTTTGTTTTATGTCCATAACCCAACAGGCCCCGCCCTTTTTTCCCCACTGTATTTTCAAGACACACCCCTTATTGCTGATTGGCTAAAGTGTGTTTTTGGCGCCAATTTGGTTATTCTTTAAGCCATAGCAACAGTTTTATAGAAGAGATATTCTGTTGAGATATTCCCAAGTGCAGAGAAATATCACTGAATTGAATATGTTTCTGTTATGGTAATACTTTATATGGTGTATGTCAGGGCTATTCAATTGGTGGCCCGCGGGCCAAACCCGAATGTGAGGCAATTTGTTCCGGCCCTCCAAATAGTGTGACCAAGACATCAAAAATAAATTTACTTCAGTTGAAAAGCGGCCGCTATTATGAAGTGACGTGCATCTGTTTAAAATAGCATGAGTTGCAGAGGTGCAGCAGAGCGTGAGACACCAAAGTGAGTGGCGCGGCAGCCGATAACATTTGGATATGTTTATAGAAAAGGCCTTTTGTACTATCATATGCATTGATATCGTCAATAGGGATGCAACGATATTAGCCGATTTCACTATCTGCGCTTTAATTCGTCACAGTTAATCAAATGTAAAGGCTTCTAAGCCGCATTTCTGTTGCACAGAACAAAACAAAACTGCTGTAATTAAACCATGTTATGACAAGTTGTGTGACAAACTGTACGCTAGTTTAAAGTTCCAAGTATGTACACCGAGGTTAATACACACGCGCACCGGATTTACTATAGCAGCGGCCGTTCCCATATCACGCTTTTTCCGCCTCCAAGTTTGTTATTTTTAATGTAAGAATATATGACAATATGCGCGCACAAGCGGAGCAACGCACTTGCATCTTTCCGGGCGCGGAGAGTTGTGCGTGCCTTTCAGTGCAATGTCAACAAAAGAAATGTTAGACGAGTTAATTATAAAATAATTATGTATGTATAAACGCAGACAACAGTTCATCTAAATAGCTACTTACCTAATATAAAGCTTGAATTTACATTAGATGTAATAACCGTGAAACCATGATTATTCTTTAGACTATATAATCGTACAACCAAAATCTATAACTGTTGCATCCTATACAGTTCAGAAAATATCTATGATTGTATATGAATGCAGAAAAAGCCTACTTCAGCAATGCACTGCTTTTATTGTGCTCTGAAATACAACATTTGAATGTTTGTAAAAAAAAAAAAAAAAGTCAATTGTACAAAGCACTGATGCTATGTAGTTTCAAAATACAATACATTCACATTTTAATTTAGAAAAAGCCAACATGGGTGTCTTAAGGATAAAAAATACAGCATATGGGCTTTTATATGCAGTATGTCATCACTTATATAGCAAGTCATATCTCTCTGGCCCTTTGTGTGGGATGCTTTTCATGAACCGGCCCCCATGACAAACTAATTGAATAGCCCTGCCGTATGTTCATCAAGTTCTGTAGTTTAATGACTCTATTGAAACCACACTTTGCTGCAATTAGGTCTCTTTTAGTTTTGGCTTGAATAAAAGCAATGTTTTTAGTTTCTATTAAGAATTTTAGGGTCAATGTTATTAGCCCTTTTGAGAAATGATTATTTTTTGATTGTCTCTTGTCTAATGACTTTCCTGATTAACACATCTTGCTTAGTTAACATATTTGACCTAGTCAGGCCTTTCATTTGCACATTAATTCAAGGGTATTGCACATTTTGCAAGATACTAGTATTTAGCATATGAATATCCTCCAAAATATGGCAGAAATTGCAAAGGCAAAATAAATTAATATAAAATAGTTTTGAAAATGTTTTGAAACATCTTCTCTCTGTCATCTGTGAGTATTTAATGTGTGTATGATTGCTGAGATGTGGGTGCTAGAAAAAGGTGTAAAAACATTAATATGCGCAAAGTGTGTCATTTGACACCTATCGAGACGTCTTCAGTAGGTGTCAGTGGTTTGTGACTTACAGACTATTTTTATATTTTGCCTGTCCTAAAATTTAATATATGTATTAGTGTATTAATATTATTATTGTTTTATTATTAACAGATACCAGTATGCGTCCATGGATCAGGTCTCTGAGATGCTTCCTGCTGTCCTGCAGTTTTTTAAGTGAGTTTTTTTTAGGTCGTTGAATATTTTAATTGTATATAAAGTTTAATGTTTAAAGCGAAATGACTGATGTCTGCAATCTACAGCACTGCACAAACATCTGCATTTTCTGTATTTTAATATTTTATTCCCACAGTAAAAACATTGAAACATCATTAAATCAAGATTTATTTCATTTATTGATTTGTTTGTTTTAATTGTGTTTAGTTTCCGCACAATTATCGGTGTTGGAGTCGGAGCCGGCGCTTACATTCTGTCCAGATTCACTGTAAGTCTCACAACTGACCTCTGCATTTCTGCATTATTAAATATTGTTATTTTATTTGATATATTTTTATATCAGTATTTTATATGATATATTTGCTTTCTTCTGTGTAAATCACAAAATACTTGTTTTCATCAACAGAAAAGCCATTATAATAGCATTATTGTCTTCTGGAGTAGCATCTAAATGTTGATAAATACATAAAATAAAAAAAATAAATACAAAATGACCAAAAATAAATAAAATAAATACCATAATAATAATAAAAATGTTAAATAAATAATAAAAATATAAATAAAAAAAATTTCTGCAAAAAAAATATATATATATACCAAAAAAAATAAAAAAATAAATATATATATATATATATATATATATATATATATATATATATATATATATATATATATATAAATCAATCAATAAATTAATATATAGATTCAACAATGCATAACAATAACAAATTAATTATTAATAATAGATAAATACTCCATTTATTCACTTGAATGTAATTTTCCCCCACTTGTGGTAACAAGGACAAACTGTTTATCCACTATTTTGACACTTTTAAATATATATTAAAGATACCTGAAATATATTAAAAACAACACAGAAATCAGCAGCAGATGGTCAAAGACTGAATGAGGCCCTCTGCTGGACAAAAAATTTATTATTACAGACTAAGGCATTAATATTATATATTTTTGCTGATATTTAAATATACAGTAAAAATGAGAAATGCTAAAAATAAAATCATCATCATCATCATGACAATGCATTATATTATTGTTAACTTGAAAAGCATACACTGATGATTACTAGAAATGATTGCAGTATAATAATAATAATAATAATAATAATAATAATAATGATAATAATAATAGTTTTTATTTATATAGCGCCTTTCCAGAGCTCAAGGACACTTTACAAGGAATGCGACAAAAAGATAAACAAACATACATGGAGTCAAATATAACCAACTGGAATCTCACAAACAAGACCTAAGAGACATATGAGCAGAGTGAAGGTGGATCAGATAAAGTTGTCAGTTTGGCAGATCAGAAGTGAAGCATTCAGAAAATAAGTGAGTCTTAGGTAAGGATTTGAATTCAGAGATATTATTAGCAGAGCGGAGTGAGCGTGGTGGAGAGTTCCAGAGTTTGGGTGCAATAACACAAAATGATCTGCCCCTATTGAAGAGAGGCGGTTTAAGTTTTTCAGTGTTTTGAGCATCAATATCCTTCAGCTTCTGTCTGCAGATGTTCACTGGCGTTTGAAATAGTGTCTGATGTGTGTGTGTGTTTTCTATCAGTTGAATAACCCTGAGGCGGTGGAGGGTCTGGTTCTGGTCAATGTGGACCCAAACGCTCGAGGCTGGATGGACTGGGCTGCACATAAGGTTTGCCTGCTTCAGTCTGTCTGCAGAAACACAGAGATTAAATCCCAGACACTTCATTAACATGAGCTTCTTCTTTATCAGCTCTCCAACCTGACGTCTTCCCTCTCAGACCAAATCATCAGTCACCTCTTCAGTCAGGTGTGTGTGTGTTGCACTTTTATAAGTCTGTGTATATAATATACAGTATATATATATATATATATATATATATATATATATATATATATATATATATATATATATATATATATATATATATAAAATAGTGCTGTCAATCGATAAAAAAAAATTAACTAATTAATAACACTTTTTTTTTAAAAATTAATCGCGATTAATCGCATTTAAAAGACTAAAACTTGTAATTTTGGCTATTCGAGTGTAAAATTATTGTAAACGCAAGACAAATACTGCTTGAATTCAAAATATAACTCATTATTAGAATTTTGGTTTAACTTGTAACACAGATTTCTGCATGTAAACAACAAACCCACAATAAACCATCAAGATCCTGGCTTGAAAGCCATATTTATTACAGAAATTAAAACACAGGCATGTTAATGCCATTTAAATTTCAAAACAATCAATGCAAATATAGAAAACATTGATTTCCATGTTGGATTCTAAGCGGACTGCAAAAAATGCCAAAATACAGGCATTGCAGATATGGAAAATTATAATAATAATAATAAAGTATTGAAAATCTGTGCATGCCCTTGAATAGGTTTACCAACTCCCATTCTATAAAAGCACAAAAGCCATATAAAGGAAATAACGAGAGTTGACAAATTAAAAACTACTTTATTATTTATTTATTATTAAAATAAAATTATAATCCACACTGGAAATGTGGGAGCCTGTGTGTTTTGAGGGAGCCTAATAAATAATGAACATAACAAAAACTGCCTGCTGATGCACACAGTTAATGTTGATTAATAAAATAAAGATGAATAATAAAAGCTCAACAATGAAACATCAAACGGAGCTAAAAGATTTTACATTGTCAATCAAATGAACTTAAACAATTAAAAACTGCAACAAATATTAGTTTGGGCAGAACTACAAAACTAAATGTGAAAAAAGTTGCTTAAGTTGCACACTAGTTTGGTCATGTATAAATATCATTATAATATCCATATTGTATAATTATTATTGTCACTGTAAGCCTACATCATGCTGACGATCAAAAACACAATGTCATGATATCTCCTGCGCTTGTCTTCTGGCCAAGTGCATCTTAAAATACATGACTGACACTCCTCAGAGCGTGAGAAGCAGACATTCTTTATCATTTGTAAAATAAAGACTTGCAGGTTCAGGAAACAGCATTATAGGAGGAAGTTGCTGCAGCCGTGGTGCAGATTAAAAGTTTTAAAAGTATATTTATATGGACAGATAGGTAACTAGATAGAATAGACAGGAGTATATTGATCTGTGCCCCGCTGCAGAGTGCAGACGCAAAAGTCTGCTCTCCCGCGGCGCGGACCCACGCGTAAGAAACAGGCGGGACTCTCGGCTATTTTGACAAATACACACCTGCGTTACACAGAGCCCAACATGGAAGTTTGTGATTGGGTCAGCACAATGTCAATACAGAAAAGAACCAATGGGCTGCAGATTATGTCACATGGGCCGCTCTGTCCGGAAAAGAAACATCTTACTTTCAGAGCGTGACAGACAGCTCACAGCACCGTCAATCACTGAGGCAGAAAAACATGACAGTCTGCTGAGTGTTTTATGAGCCGATCAGATCATAAGAAGATGATCAGCCCAGCCCAAAAAGTACGTCGAAACAGCGGGAAACTGCCGGGTCTGCCCCTGGCCACAACAGGAAAAAAAAAATGCGTTAATTGCGTAAATTTTTTTAATGCGTTAATTATTTCAAATTAAACGCATGCGTTAACGCGTTAATTTTGTCAGCGCTAATGCATATACAGTATATATATATATATATATATATATATATATATATATATATATATATATATATATATTAGTTGAAGTTAGAATTATTAGCCCCCCTTTGATTTTTTGTTTTGTATTAATATTTCCCAAATTTTGTTTCAAGAGTTCACACTTAGCTGATGATTGATAATAAAGCTAGTTTGGCGTGCTGTCCCGGGAGAGAGCCTTGAGCCCATAAGATCCTTGAGCCCAGAGCTCCCTCCCGTTGCACGGCGAGACGGGAGTTTGAGCTCAGGTAGATCTCGATGACTCCCCCTCCTGCTTATCGTAGCGAAGTGTCAGATATGTATGCTGAAAGGTGTACTCAGAGTTTAGCTAAAGTATTTGGATTAATTGTTTAGGGTGCTTGTTTTTGAACTGTGGGAGGAAACCGGAGGACCCGGGGAAAACCCACGCGACCACGGGGAGAACGAGCAAACTCCGCACAGAAATGCCGTCTGGTTTAGAAAGGAGTTAAACCAGGGGCATTCTTGCTGTGAGGCAACAGCGCTAATCACTGGCCACCTTGACGCCCGTTTGAAAGGAGGGAAAGTAGGGTTGGGTGGGGGGGGTTCTTTAAGACAAAGATATCGAGATGAGAAAAGTCTGGTTATTTATAGTGAGTTAAGGATCTTCTAATAGGATAATCAGTTATTAGCTGAAGTTGGAACAGCTGCGAACAATCATAAGCACGTGATCCTCTCCAAATTTGTTTTAAAATAAACTTCACTTAACAGAGCAAGGAAATTTTCACAGTATGTTTGATAATATTTTTTCTTCTGGAGAAAGACTTATTTGTTTTACAGTTTTTCTCAGTGGCTTTGGTGCATTTCTCATTACACTATTTACATTTGCACAACAGTTAATGCATTTCACAAAACAATTAGTCATTTGTGCACATCATAGTAGCAGTTTCTCATTCCTTACAACAAATTGCAAGTGCTTTTGGACATGCATCAATTGCTTTCATACAACTCTCTGCTGTCTATAACATTATCATCTGCTTATGTCATGTCAGTCAAAATGAACTAAACTTGTAAATGCTGAATAGTCATTCTATATAAAACTAATAGTCCTCTTTTCATTACTTGAATCATTTCATACAAAAATGGTGTACTAGTTGTCAAAATCTGTCAAGCAAATTTTATAAAACAAAATTGAACAATTTGATGAATGATTTACAGACCTGTGTATGTTGCAGGTTCAGTTCCAATATGTTCTGCAATATTGTCTTCAGTTGTGCACAGCTCTACCTAAAGGAAGTTTATGTTTGTTGTAAATAAGGGTGTATTTATTCTTTTGCACAATGCTGTGAGTAAATTAGGATTGCAAAGAGCAAATATAGTACAAACGGGAAACACACATATTCAGTGTCTTGTACTCAGATAACTCACTCAATGCAGTGATGTCTAACTTTACTGTAGTTTTCAAACGGCTGTGCAAATAGTATATATAGTGCTGTCTTGAGTAGAGTAAACTGCCATAATGAAAACATGACTAAGCCATTTGACTATCTTGTTCATAAACAATAGTGTCAGGACTTTTCATTTTGATGATACTGATGCTTTGATTGACATAAATACTTGCTTTTGAGGAATGAACTCTCCATTTTGAGCATGTGACACACTTTTGCAGGTTATTAGCTAGGTTTTGCAGTTTGTACTAATTGTTTTGAGAAATGCATTAACTGTTGTGCAAATGTAAATAGTGTAGAGAGAAATGCACCAAAGCCACTGAGAACAACTGTATTTCGGCTAGAATAAAAGCAGTTTTAAACATTTTTAAAACCATTTTAAAGGGCAATACTATTAGCCACCTTAAGCTATATATTCTTTGATAGTCTCCAGAGCAAACTATTATGACTAGAAATGTGTTGAAGAAATCTGCTCTCTGTTAAACAGAAATTGGGGAAAAATAAACAGGGGTGCGAATAATTCTGACTTCAACTGTACATATGGGTTTTAACTGCATTGTAGGAATCGAAGTAAAAAAATTAAATCATTTTTGATTAGTAATATGCATTGCGATATTATTATAGTTTAAAGGGACTAAGCCGAAAAGAAAATGAATGAATGCATGAATGAATATAATAATAATTCAGTCATTATAATGTTGTGTAACGAGTCAAATGCTGACGTTTGCTGTGTGTTTTTCAGCAAGAGCTGTCTGCAAACACAGAGCTGATCCAAACTCACAGAGAGAGAATCACTAAAGCACCAAACCTGCTCAACATCGAGCTCTTCTGGAAGAGTTACCTGGGGTAAAAACACCACATAATACACATATAATATATTGAATTAACTACATCAATATAGGATAATTAATAATTATGCAGACATCATCCAAAGCAACAATTTCTTAGTAAAAGTTGATCTCAGCAGCTTTAGGAGAAAACTCTTAACTAAATCTTGTACTGCTGATAAAAGATGACACATTTTGTGGAGACAAGCACAGATGTTTAGTTTTTATTGTTCAGTACAATCTAGAGCAGGGGTCTCCAATCTCGTTCCTGGAGGTCCGGTGCCCTGCAGGTTTTAGCTCCAGCTTGCCTCAACACACCTGCCTGGGTGTTTCAAGTATACCAAGTTAGACCTTGATTAGCTTGTTCATGTGTGTTTGATTAGAGTTAGAGCTAAAATCTGCAGGACACCGGCCCTCCAGGAACAAGTTTGGTGATCTATGATCTAGAACAAAGGTGTCACAGCCTGTTCCTGGAGGGGACAGCACTACCTACTGCGCCACTGCTGGATTATTATTATTATTAATTATTATTATTATTATTATTATTGTTATTATTATTTATTATTATTAGTAGTAGTAGTAGTAGGAGTAGTATTTATTATTATTAGTATTATTATTATTATTATTATGTTTGCATTTTTTTATTATTCAAGTGGACAAATTTTGACTGAGGAAAGTTGAATGTGTTGGCCAGTTTGTTATTTGTGTTTGGGGGTGGTGCGACTCGAGGAGAGACGATGATTTTCGACATTCTCGGCATGTTAATATTGACAGCGCAATTTTTTTGAAAAGTGAATTTAATTATTGATGGAGACATTTCAATAGTTGGTGGATTTAGGTGGGGACACGTCTCCTCTGTCCATGCTAAATCTACGCCCCTGTTTCACACCCATCTCCAGCCACCCTCTCATTTTGTTATTTCTGCTGGAAAACTGTCCTAATTTGTATGACACAATCTAGTTATGAAAAACACTTGTTGTCCATGTTTGTCAAGTTGCCAGAACTTATATGAAGTCCGTCACCTCAAACAATTGACAAAATATTCCAATGTCTGAGCATTTTTTACCTCAATCTGGCAACATACATTACAACCAAGTTGGGCTGTTGAATTCTGCAGATGGTAGATACAGGGTTTTAAGCAATGTCTGGGTCTCAAATATGCCTGAAAAAATAATTAAACATCAACAATATGTGAAAAACTACTTTAATAAAACACAAATATGAGCTGCTCTTGTAAATAATCGGACTGTAGGACCATTTTTTTACTTCTTTTCTTATATCTGTACAGACGCAGAGATCTGAGCCTCGACAGGAACAACACATTCAAGTAAGAATGAACCCCTAAATGCATGAATCTTGCAGGTGTTTCACAGTTTTGGTGATCTCGTCATGTGTTTGTGTGTGTTTCAGATGCCCGGTGATGCTGGTGGTCGGAGATCAGGCTCCGTATGAGGAAGCAGCTGTAAGAGTTTACACACTAAAACATCAGTGAGCTAGACTATAGTATGACCAAAGTCCCTTTATCGCAAGTAATTTCACTCGGCAGCCATCTTTGAAACACCTCTCGGGCAGTATGCTCGGGCATTCTGTTTAAATGGGGAAACAACAAATTCTCCAAAATAACTTGCCAAGCTCAAAATTAAATGTCATATTATGAAATAATAATTACATTAAGCAACAACTGTCTCTTACGTTTAATTTCTAAACGTTTGAGTCACACAAAATCTGCAGAAATTCACATCTGTCCTACTGAAAAATCCAGCTTAAACCAGAGGCTTAAGAGGGGTTTTGGCCATTTCCAGGCTGGTTTCCAGCCATTTCCAGCCTGGTCTTAGCTGGTCAGGCTGGGAGATGACCAGCTAAAACCAGATTGACCAGCCTAGCCAGGGCAAAAGCCCAGCCAAAACCAGCTATGTCCAGCTTAAACCAGGCTGGTCAAGCTGGTTTTAGCTGGATTTAGCTGGTCATTTTCCAGCCTGACCAGCTAAGACCAGGCTGGACATGGCTGGAAACCAGCATGGAAATGGCCAAAACCCTCTAAAACCAGGCTGGTCAACCAGCTAAAACCAGCCAACCAGCCTAGGCTGGTTTAAGCTGGATTTTTCAGCAGGTTGGTCCAAGCCCCTTCCCCGGAATAAAGTCAGTCTGTAGTGATCGCTGATTGGTTCTTGTACTAGAAGGCGGGCTTTATTCACCATATTGTGATTACTGATTGGCTCCTGTACTAGAAGGCAGGGCTTCATTCACCATATAGTGATTGCTGATTGGCTCCTGTACTAGAAGGCAGGGCTGCATTCACCATATTTCACAGTTACACTTTTCCCAAAGAGCTTAGAATGACCAAGAGGCGACACTTAATAGAATGTTCCGTTGCAACAGCAGCGCCCAGCAACAGCCCCGGATTCCGCCATTTTGGAGTGAAAGTGATCGGCCGTCCATTGGATCTCATTACTGTCGCGATGGCAAGCAGCTGCTTCATTTTTTTATTTTTTTTATTTAGAAAGCACATTAAAGCTGAGATACAACCTGAAAGACAACAATACAACACTTACTATCACAATCATCAGCACTTTTAATAGTTTTTTTTACAGATTTATAATATGCTGTTGTTCTATTGGAGTTTTCATTACAAAATGCCCGCATCGCCATCTAGTGGCTGTTTACCAAATTACACTAGAGTGTCGCCTCTTGGTGATTCTATGCTCTTTGCTTTTCCTTATTCGAAAGAATACGAGTGACATGTCTTGTGTAATCTATAGTCTGATAGGTATGATGTATCTGTTCTACACCGACATCGCAATGTCCCAGTAGTCCCATGAACGATGGATTATTGTTGATCAGAAGCACAGTTTACTGCCTAGGAGATTAGTGGAGACTGCAGACATGAAATATAAGAGTTATATTAATATATTGATTGTTTGCATGTGTTTTTAAGCCCTGTCAGCATTTAGAATTAGCATTTAGAACAAGAGTTTATAACTATTTGTAGCTTTAACAGAGAAAAGTTTTATTTATTTATTGATATGATGAAGATTATAAAATGTTAAATACATTTTATCATTTAATTTAAAATGTTTAGTAAGATTGTAAAATATTTTACCTGGTACATGCAAATATGACCACATTTCCCCCATGTTAGCTTCGCTTCATTGGTTGCCAGTTCATTTTAGAATACAGTTTAAGATTATTATTACGCCCCAAGTCTAGGGGAAACAAAAAATGCATAATAAACGAAGAACAAACAAATGTGTTGGGGTGGTGGATTTCCCAAACTAAACAAAACTTAAAGCAAAAGATTCCCTTCGGTCGACAACCAAACTCACACACTCAATTGAGAGTATATATGAAGATATTTATTATAGAAAAATAGGGTTTATATAAATGAGCATTTCGTCAGGGTGACCACAGGCCAAAATAACAAACAAAAGAATCTATAAAATAAATCCACTAAATTACCTATTACTATTTAAAGAAAAATACAAGAATCTTACCTTACTCCCTAACATAAACAAAGTCAAAAGTAATCAAATAAATAGGCAGGTCACCCCTACACGCTCAAACTCTCATTAAATATTCAAGCATAGAATGGTCATCAATACAAAGGTGATTATTGTTGGTCGTCGGCCGAAGGGGTGAGGGAAACCCAGGAGCTCCACTCCAAACACCGAACGCAGCAGAAATGAGCTCTCCGATTCCTGCCGGAAGCTCCCTTTTATACAGGCCTCGTAGACCAGCAGCCAATCAGAGCAGGGAATCACGCCGGCGCGGGAGCCTATAAGACAGCAAGGAGGCGGGACAAAAGAAAAAGGAGTACAATCCGCAATAATAAAAAAATAAATAACCTTCCGTCGTAACAATTATTTGTTGTTAAATCTCTAAATGCTCTTGCCTCACCTTATATCTCTGAGCCGATACATCCCTATGAGCCCACTTGTTCTCTCAGATCAGCTGCTCAGCTTATTCTGATCGTGCTTTCGCTGTGGCGGGTCCTCGACTTTGGAATGATTTGCCACAGCCCTTTATGCCTGTTACGTTCCCACCTAAATCTAGAGGCAAAACACAGCTAGGAACGAACAAATGAAGTAATATTTCTTACATTTTAAAGAAACAATACAAAACAAAAATAATACCTCAGGATATGGGGGTCCAAAATAACAAACAAAACAACCTATAACTAATTTTAACACATATACTTCCCTTTCTCCCTGCCTACCCATCAAAACAGGAGAAAAAGGTTTTAAAATAAAATACACCCCACACCTTACTCATACCAGCAACTTATTTCACATTATAAACATGAAACCACTAGAAGTCAGAAGCCCCTGGTGTCTGGGTCTGGAGCAGCTCAAGTGAGACATGTCGTCTCCCCTCTCCGTTGCCTTCTGGTTGGTTGCAGCCAATCTTTATAGCTCAGTTGATTAGCCGGCAGATTAGACTCAGGTGGCATCAATCTGTAAACAAAAGAAATCAGGAAACAGAGAAACTGCAATATAGAAACAAAAATAAAACAGTCACGGGACGTAACACGCTCCATTCACACAGGGCGTCAGCGTCAACGCTTCCCATTCACTTTGAATTGGTGACGTCCGGCATTGCCGAACTGCATTGTGGATCCGTCAGTGCCGGTTCAGTGGCGTTCTCGCTGCAGACGTTGGGAATTTCTCAACTTTTCATGCGCCAAAGAAAGTGTCAGCCAATCAGATTGCTTTATGCAAATAACCCAGCTCAACAGTAGCCGATTGCAGACTAATTTTATTGGCTGACACTGCTATGATGATCGCTTAAGCCCAAACTTTGACATGCCCTCTGTCAAGCGATGACGCTGAAGCCCCGTGTGAATCGGGCGTTAGACAGGTCTCTTCTGTGTTCTCATTTAATCCACTCTTAACTAATTAATGGGGTTTGCCATAGGCAAAGTCCATTCTTACTATTGTGCCTGGTTTATTATTCTTCTTCCTTCTTCCGTCCTATTTTTCGGCGCGTAACTAGTCCCGCAGCTTTCGTCCCAGACCCTTGAAAGTGGGCTCAAATCGTCCGGTCTTATCGGGAATGGTGTGCTATGACTTTTATAAGGGGTGTCCCACCCCATAGACTTAACATTGAGCCGAACTTTGACGACTCACAGCGCCGCGTGTGAATTTCATAGAAATATGGGATTCACAGCATCTGTAGAGGGTTGCAGCCTAAGTGAGAACATACCTCGCAAGGGGGTAAAAGTTGCACCCCTGGGGCTCTAGGACGTCCCAAAGTGCTCCCATTGACTTACATTGGCCCCATTGACTCCCATTCATTTTTCTAGGAGAGCACTAAACGCGCCGCGAAATGGGTCGACCTTTAATGCGTTATAGCGCCAAGTGTGAAATTCGTAGAAATATGGGATTCGCAACATCTGTAGGGGGTTGCAGCCTGTATGAGAACATACCCCAAAAGGGGTTATAAGTTGTACCCCTGGGGTGCTAGGACGTCCCAAAGGGGTTCCCATTGACTTTACATTGCCCATTGACTCCAATTCATTTCTTGACAAACATGTCAATCACAGTACATAGCAGTGTCATAGAGAAATGGGGGTGGGCTCATTTGACCCAGGCAACCAATCAGCATTACTATATGATAATGAAGCTCACAAGCCACGCCCCCAAATGGGTCCCATAGACTTCTATTATAATAGGGCTAGATGCATATCTTTGCATAGCAGTGTCATACAGACTTGGGGGTCGACTCATTAAACTCAGACAACCAATCAGCTTTTCATTATGATAATGAAGCTCTTAAGCCACGCCCCCAAATCCATTTAAATACCCTTGATAAGTGTTCCATTCACTGCCATTTTAACTGGTCTACATGCATAACTTTGCATAACAGTGTCCTATAGACTTAAGGGTTGGCTCATCTGACTCAGACAACCAATGAGCATCTCAATATGATAATGAAGCTCACAAGCCACGCCCCCAAACTGGTCCCATAGACTGCCATTATAACTGCCCTACATGCATATCTTTACATAGCAGTGTCATAGAGACATGGGGGTTGGTTCATTTGGCTTGAACAGCCAACCACATTCAAGTTCACTCTGTAATCTCGCCCATAGCAACAAAACAGAGTACCCTAGCAACCATCCATCAACAGCTATATCTCAGCATCGGAGACTTGGGGATTGGCTCATTTGACTCATGCTAGCAAACGGAACTTCCTATATGCTACACATGCTAGCGCTGACTAGCTACATGCTAATATTGACTAGCCAAGTACTGTAACTTGCTAGAAATGCTTACTAAGTATAAATATTTTATCAGGCATGTATGTGAGGCTTGCCTAGTAACCACCCAGGGTACCCTAGCAACTGCCTAGCAACCACCCAAATTACCCTAGCAACCGCCTAGCAACCGCCTAGCAACCACCTAGTAACGCCTTAGTAAGGGCCTAGCGACCACTTAGGACACCCTAGCAACCGCCTAGCAACGCCTTAGCAACCACTCAGAATACCCTAGCAACCACCTTAGCAACCACCTAGCAACCACTTAGGACACCTTAGCAACCGCCTAGCAACACCTTAGCAACCACCTAGCAACCACTCAGAACACCCTAGCAACCACCTAGCAACCGCCTAGTAACGCCTTAGTTAGGGCCTAGCGACCACTCAGGACACCCTAGCAACCGCCTAGCAACGCCTTAGCAACCACTCAGAATACCCTAGCAACCACCTAGCAACACCTTAGCAACCACCTAGCAACCACTTAGGACACCCTAGCAACTACCTAGCAACACCTTAGCAACCACTCAGGACACCCTAGCAACCGACTAGCAACCACTTAGAATACCCTAGCAACCACCTAGCAACACCTTAGCAACCATCTAGCAACCACTTAGGACACCCTAGCAACCGCCTAGCAACACCTTAGCAACCACCTAGCAACCACTCAGAACACCCTAGCAACTGCCTAGCAACCACCTAGCAACCACTCAAAACACCCTAGCAACCGCCTAGTAACACCTTAGCAACCACTCAGGACACCCTAGCAACCGCCTAGCAACACCATAGCAACCACCTAGCAACCACTTAGAACACCCTAGCAACCGCCTAGCAACACCTTAGCAACCACCTAGCAACCACTTAGAACACCCTAGCAACCGCCTAGCAACACCTTATCAACCATTCAGAATACCCTAGCAACCACCTAGCAACACCTTAGCAACCACCTAGCAACCACTCAGAACACCCTAGCAACCGCCTAGCAACACCTTAGCAACCACCTAGCAACCACCTAGCAACCACTCAGAACACCCTAGCAACCGCCTAGCAACACCTTAGCAACCACCTAGCAACCACTCAGGACAACTTAGCAACCACCTAGCAACACCTTAGCAACCACTTAGGACACCTTAGCAACCACCTAGCAACCACTTAGGGCACCTTGGCAACCGCCTAGCAACACCTTAGCAACCACTTAGGACACCTTAGCAACCGCCTAGCAACACCTTAGCAACCACCTAGCAACCACTCAGAACACCCTAGCAACCGCCTAGCAACACCATAGCAACCACTTAGCAACCACTCAGAACACCCTAGCAACCACCTAGCAACCACTCAGGACACCCTAGCAACCGCCTAGCAACATCTTAGCAACCACCATTTCTTACCTTTCCAGTGCTATTGCCTAGTTTAGTACCATTTTGTACCCCATCGATTTGCCACGCAAACCCCATTCACATTTCCTTTAGGAAATGTACAATTCTAGTTATTATTATTATTATTATTTTTTTTGTAATTGACACCTGATCTTAATACCTGGTCATTTTAATTTATGTGTCTTCTTTGGTAGTTTAGCTATGTTTTATCAAATATTTTAGGGATTTTTAAGACTATTTTGTTGTATATTTTCTGCACAGCATATTGGCTCACTTGTGTTTTTAAAGTGCTCTAAAACAGGCATGTCCAGACTCGTTCCTGGAGGGCCGGTGTCCTGCAAAGTTTAGTTCCAACCCCAATCAGACACACCTGGGCTAGCTAATCAAGCTCTTACTAGCCATTTTAAACATCCTTGAAGGTGTGTTGAAGCAAGTTGGAGCTAAAATCTCCAGGACACCAACCCTCCAGGACAGAGTTTGGACACCTCTGCTCTAAAACTAAAGTTTAACTTGACTGTTTTAGGAAATAATACATTTGTATTTTATAAAAATCACAAGATTATATAATAATGATAGATATACTAAAAATCATGAAGCAAGTATTCTTAACATTGACAGCTAACGGATGATAAATGTAAATAATGCAATAAAGATTTATGTCTAAGGGAAGTAGTGACTGACATTTGAGTTCCCTTTGAAGAGTATATCATGCAAATCAATACAAAATCAAGAATTATTTCCTAATATACAGTTAAAGTCAGAATTATTAGCCCCCCTTGAATTATTTGCCCCATGTAAAAATTATTTTCCTAATTCCCGTTTAATGGAGAGAAGATTTGTTTAACACATTTAGAATCATAATAGTTTTAATAACTCATCTCTAATAACTGATTTATTTTCTCTTTGTCATGATGGCAGTAAATAATATTAGACTAGATATTCTTCAAGACACTTCTATACAGCTTAAAGTGACATTTAAAGGCTTAACTAGGTTAATTAAGTTAACTAGGCAGGTTAGGGTAATTAGGCAAGTTATTGTATAATGATGGTTTGTTCTGTAGATTATCGAAAAAAATATATAGCTTAAAGGGGCTAATAATATTGTCTCTAAAATCGTGTTTAAAAAATTAAAATCTGCTTTTATTCTAGCCGAAATAAAACAAATAAGACTTTCTCCAGAAGAAAAAATATTATCAGACATACTGTGAAAATTTCCTTGCTCTTTTTAACATCATTTTGGTAATATTTAAAAATAAAAATAAAAAAAATAAAGGGGGCTAATAATTCTGACTTCAACTGTAGCTCTGACTATCAAGTTATCTGGTGAAATTGTTTTCACATCGCCTTATATTGCAAAAAAAAAAAAAAAACTAAATATCACATCTAGGGCTGGGCGATAGGGCAAAAATGCAATCTCAATGGTTATTTTCTATATTGAATGATTAGGATATATATTTTGATATAAGTTGTTAATGCTTCCAGATTTAAAACAGTACCCCAGCAATGACTGAAGCCACACAAATTAGTGGATCCGTTAAATGGCATAACATAGTTTTGGATGATACATTTTTGGTGGACGAAAATTCAGTACATCTCTAATATCAGCACACTTCTAGATTCCTATTGTTGCACATTTCTGCTGTGTGATTGGCTCTTAGATCAATATAAAGTAATCAAAGTAGTAAAAAAAAAAAGTCCAGAGCTTATCATTGTTATTGACATAGAGTTTATTGTGAGTTGATATAGTATAGTTTATCAGCTCAGCCCTAAGTGCAATGCCATTGTTTCCTAATATGCAGCCCTCCATTTATTCACAAATAGATCTGACTCCTATGAAATATCTGCTTCTGTCCACCAGGTGGAGTGCAACAGCAAACTAGACCCAACTACAACCTCATTCCTCAAGGTTTGTGCTTCTGCTCTGTCTCATTTCATTTGTTTTGGACATGGACTTCACACTTACACTGGACACACCATATGCATTTTAAATGTTATAGCAGACTTGCTCATTTTCAGAAATCTTCAAGGGAAACTTGGAAATTAAATAAATAACTAAATAAAATCACAATTCATCAAAAAATAAAAATAATACAATACATGTGACAAATACTCATGCACGGCATTATCATTCTTTACATAAAAAGACAATGAGGCAACATTAGTTTAATGATTGTTGAGAGTTAGTAATAAACTTAATTCATGCCTTAAATAAATCTCTGTGTATTGTTCAGATGGCTGACGCTGGCGGGATGCCACAGCTCACTCAGGTACAGTTTATATTTGGATTATTTATCAATACCAATGAATGATACAGAAATATGTGTGGTGTTTTAATGAATGTGTCTTTTTTACAGCCCAGCAAACTGACAGAAGCCTTTAAGTACTTCATTCAAGGCATGGGATACAGTAAGTGACCGCAGAGGGGTTTTACTATTGAGTAATGAACTTTTGTGGGTTATATATTTCATATATATATATATATATATATATATATATATATATATATATTCTATTACAAATATTTCCTAAACAATGTTTAACAGATTCAGGAAATGTTCACAGTATGTCTGATAATATTTTTTTTTCTGGAGAAAGTCTTATTTTTTTAAAATTTGGCTAGAATAAAAGCAGTTTCTAATTTTTTAAACACCATTTTAAGGTCAATATTATTAGCCCCCTTAAGCTATATTTTTTGTTCGATAGTCTACAGAACAAACCATCATTATACAATAACTTGCCTAATTACTCTAACCTGCCTAGTTAACCTAATTAACCTAGTTAAGCCTTTAAATGTCACTTTAAGCTGTATAGAAGTGTCTTGAAAAATATCTAGTCGTATATTATTTACTGTCATCATGACAAGATAAAATATATATATATATATATATATATATATATATATATATATATATATATATATATATATATGTAAATCATAACTGTATAAAATTTAGATTTTGGTAATTTGTGCACATTTGCAAAGTAGTAGTAGACAAAAGACTACAGTTGCCATGTGTGGCATGAGGTTTATAGTCTAATAAGTACAATCATTCCATTGATGTTTACTTTTTTAGGATATGACACCATTGTGGGGGGGGCACGACACAAAAAGAATCTGCAATATGAGGGTTAAAAAAATCTAAATACTGAGAAAACTGCCTAAAGTTGTCCAAATGTACTTAGCTATGTACATTACTGATTTTAAATGTGTTTTGATATATATTTATATACAATAGGACATTTATCAAGTATCTTCATGCAATGTGATCTTCAATTAATATTACAGTTATCTTTGTCATAAAAGAAAAATCTGTAAATTTGACCTATGCAAAGGATTTCCAAAAATACACCCGTCCAGCATAAGATACTGTAATCACATTACTTTTGTAAAGCCCTATTCCTATTGGCCGGTACACACCAAGCTAATACCAAACAACTAACACCAATGAAACCCAACTGTGTTGACGCCTCATGTCAGATCACATCGAGACCAAAAAGCTGTTCTTGGGCACAATAAATAGACAAAAGCTGACTCACAACAAGAGCTGCAAGTTCTGCATCTGCGTAAGAGGACATGTGTTTCCGCTCTCTGGGGGGCAGTATCTGTTTTCTCGTTGCACAAAGGGAAAGTGAACTTCTGACGTGCACTGACAAAGCATCAACAGTTTAGTACCGTTATCACAGTAATTGTTACTTACCAAAGAGAGATTCACTACTGAATATAAGTAGAATTTTCTAATAGTCCATATAGTTTGCAGATATTTGAAAAATGTAGCAACATTACAGCCAGTTTGTTTGTGTTCGCTTCATTGCTTGAATTGTTCACTTGTTATGTAAATTCACTATGTCAGTGGCGTTCTGGAGTGTGTTTCCCAAACAACGACATAAATCATGATAACTTTCGTCATGAGCCAGGGCTGCATTTACATTGGCATTTAATGTATTCAAAGTAAACTACTAAGGGAACGCAGATGTCAATATGAAGATCGATAAAACTGAATTGTAAAAATACTTTGAAACCAAATTACAACCAGGCCCTGATTGGCTAATCGGAAGGACCGGGAGAATTCCCGGTGGGCCGTTCCATTTTTTGGCCGCGAGGGAATGCACCTTAGTGAATATAAAAACTTGAATAATTAATATTAATAAATATTACACCTGATTATGAATATATAATCAGATGATACATTACATTAATAAATCTGACATAACTTGATCAATGGTCAAAAGAGTCCTGCAGATAACTGCAAGATATATTTTTTGTTCCAAGCATAACAGCGCCATATGTGGTCTAGTGGTCAGCACGTTCCATTACGACGCCGCCGACCCGTATTCGAACCTTATCTAAGTAATTATTATTATTATTATTTTATAATTTTTTTTTCATTTTTATTATTAAGACATATAATTCTGTTAGGGTTGTTGAACATTTGAAGTTCTAAAGCAGCTGTTTTCCTGAAAAAGACGTGATAGTGTAATTAGAAACTGAATTGGAAGTTACCTTATTTTAATATAGTCAGTCATCAACTGAGGTCGCCGGTCTAAGCTTGAAACTCCAGGGCTGAAAAGGAGTCCCACTCCGGCTCTGATTACAACTAAGATAGATGATTTTAATGTGTTTTTTTTTATAATTCAAAGTTAAAATTTTGGAACAATTGAAAGGAATAGTGCATAGGGGAGATAACGGGGAATAGAACACAGACGGAAACTCTGTTTCTAACTACAGCTTTAGAGGTGTAGTTGCAAGCGTACAAGTTTGGGATGCAGTTTGCAAATGTTTGTTGGAAAGATGGAGTTGGGAAACGCCAAATTAATGAACTATGTTTGTAATGACAGAACTTGCAAACTTGGTTGGCTAACGAAGGTTTTCGGAAACACACCCCTGATTGGTGATTGATCAGAGTGCTCTCTTATGTCTGACGCCAATTGGACATGCTGAAATGGCCCTATGCCAGGGGTGGCCAACCCTGTTCCTGGAGAGCCACCTTACTGCAGATTTCAGTTGCTACCCATATCAAACACACCTGAGCCAATTAATTAGGGCCTGAACACCATGTGATAATTACAGGCAGGTGTGTTTGATATGGGTTGCAACTGAAATCTGCAGGAAGGTGGCTCTCCAGGAACAGGGTTGGCCACCACTGCCCTATGCGATCTGACATTAAAAAGAAATGATGTGTGGAAAACACCAAACACTCTAGACAGACTAATGCTGAGCGACGGACCGTCAAAGCCCAAATGGCCATCATTAAGTTTGGTGTGTCCCGGCCCAAACTGTCACGTGTAATAAAGATACTGAGATGGATCCAAAATGCAAGTAAAAATGTATTTGACAGAATAAACTAGATAGGACAAGGAAATTGAGTGGGTTCATGAGGGATGTAGGGCTGTAGGAAACGGGAAACACACAGACAGATCGGGTCCAGCTGCCACTCCTCAGTCCTGAGCACAGACAGACACATATGAGCAAACACAACGAACTGACAAAGAAGCGTCGCCCAGATATAGGCACGATAGCGAGCCTTGGCTGGTGAGCTATTCAAAACAGCTGATTACCGTCATAGCACCTGACCATAACAAATACATGTGGACAACCAAAACAAAACAAACCCACGTGACAAAACAGACACTCCGGAAGGCGCACAAACCTGCAACCGTGACACTAACACTGGAAGTAAGTGTAGTAGTTGTTGTGTGTGAGTCTCAAACACTCTCCTCCTCTTCTTCTTTCAGTGGCGTCGTCCTGCATGACGCGTCTGTCCCGCTCACGCACCACCTCTCTCTCCTCCTCATACTCCATGGAGGGCTCTCGCTCCCGGTCCCGCACCCTGTCGCAGGGCTCTCAGGGCGGACAGCTGCCTCCCAGCCCGTCCAACACCATGGAGGTCTCGTGCTGAGGAGCTCCGGAGATCCAGAGACGGAGACCAGCCAGCCCTTTAAACTCTGCGGTGCGGCCCGGGCCTTTAGTCAGACCCACATGTAGTGTTAACCAATAGTAATACTTCAAATATCGATAATGATGATATTAATAAGAATAACCATGAAAAAAGAAAACGTAAATAAATAAATAACGATGTTTTTTCTCTTAATTACATGTTGAATTTCTAAAAGCGTAAGAATAGAGAAGAGTATATAAGCTCATATTGTATGTCTATCAACTTCTTTGTGGTTTTGTTTTATTCTTTCTCCTTTTTGGTGTGCTTTTATTTTGTATTTTGTATTATAATTATTACGATTTTTTTTTTTCCAATCCTGCTGCTGCTGTGAGAGGAGTGCAGTGTTTGTGGGGGGAGACGGTGGCCGAATGCTCGTCTCTTCTGTAGGTGACAGCCAGCTCATGTCTTCCATTCGCCCTTTACGATAAAGATAGCTATACGATAACAAATTAAAAAAAATGCAAGAGAGAAAAATACTGTAAGTATAGTTCACATCGATGATTTGTTTGGTCGTTGGGGGTCAGGGCCTTTGCCTGTTTTTGGTTTTGCATGCTGGAATTTCCACGTCAGTCTGTGTCTTTGATTTTATAGATTTTTCTGCCGAGTATGCTCATGTGTGTGTGTGTATGCGTGCGCTGTTTGTGTGTAAAGCACGTCATAACATCGAGAACGGATCGTTTGCAGTTTGGGAAGTGGATTTATTGTCATTGAAATAGGATATTTGATGAGAATAAGTGGTCACGCTTTATTTTAATGTACAATTCACTCTATTAACAAACTAGTAAGTAAGTAATGTAGGTTTGTATAGCGCATTTATTGTGTGTGGCCATACACCCAAAGCGCTTCACAATCATGAGGGGTCTCTATGCACCACCACCAGTGTGCAGCATCCACTTGGATGATGCGACGGCAGCCACAGGACATTGGCGGTAGTGCTTCACCACACACCAGCTATTGTTGAAGTGGAGAGACAGTGATAGAGCCAATTCGGTGGATGGGGATGATTGGGAGGCCATGATGGGTAAGGGCCGATTTGGCTAAGACATCAGGGTTATACCCCTACTCTTTACCAAAAGTGCCATTAATGAGCACTGAGTCAGGACCTCAGTTTAACGTCTCATCCGTAAGACAGCGCCCACTGACAGTATAGCGTTCCCTTCACTATATTGGGGCATTAGGACACAGACCACAGGTTGAGCGCCCCCTGCTGGCCTCACTAACACCACTTCCAACAGCAACCTAGTGTTCCCTAGTGGTCTCCCATCCAGATACTGACCAGGCTCAGCCCTGCTTAACTTCAGTGAGTAACCGCTCTTGGGCGGCAGGGTGATGTGGCTGTGATATGACTACATTATTTGTAGTTGTTCAGGTAGTCGTTGAGTTTAGGTATTGGGTAGGCTATGAACAGTTACTAAACTGTTATATCTTAGTAGTAAATGGTGTGAATTGTTACTCAAAATAAAGTGTTACTGAATGAGTGTTAGCTAGACGCTGTTTTGATCGGGGAAAGTGTCTCTGAATGACGATGGATGAGATGATATTTACAGATGGGAGTCGTAACGTTGGAGCGAGTTTGATGAAAGATTACAAAAACCGATGATTCACCTTTTACTCAGAGTCTTTTAAGATCTTTTAAGGTCTTTTAAGAAAGCGAGTCGATGCAAGTTGTCGAAACGTGCTTCCATCAGTGAGTGTGTTTACATGTAGCCACAATAAAGTGCTGATCGCTATCAAAAGCTCGTCATGACCCACCTATAGCACTTATCTGCAAATCAAGCAGAGTGAAGCACATGCAAATCAATGCGAATCACATCTGTTGTTTTGTCACAACCGCAAACCTGCATGCCAGTGATCAAGTTGCTCAAATATAATCTAGTTTTTATGCAACAATAGAAAGTTGAACACTCAAAAGATGTATAACTATTTTAAGATTTGCTAATTTTCTGATTTGCTTCAAATTAAAATGTGATTAGGAAACTAAGATACCAATATCTAAAGCTAATAATCAGTGTGTTGTAAACAAATCAAAGACAATATCAGGCAGATTTAAAACAAGAATTATTGGACGGCCAATTAAAACACTTGATTTTAATAATCACTCTGCAGTCCCAAAATTCAGATTAATTGTCATAAAATGTTTTTATATTTTGCCGCTATCCTTCAAACTACCTATTTGTCTGTAAGACGTCTTTCAAACGGAAGCAAATTTAATATAAAGTGTAATGAATAACCATGGAACAGGATTTCTCCCATGGTTTAACATTTCGATTTCACTACTTGAAGAATTAAATCTTTCTGTTTATATCACATCACTTCTTTTTTATGCAGACACCATTTGGGATATACAATGGGGGCTCGTCCGGGATATATTTGCACTTCCGATATTATTTTCTACAAATTTGAAACATAATAATGATGAAACATTTCTATCAAGATCTACAACAGCTAATAGCAGCACCACAGAGAGGAAGAAAGCTACGGTTGATGGGGGCTCGTCCGGGATATAGTTTTGATACACCCCATCTTTAACCCATCTACACTCTTAAAAAGGTATTTCATTGGCATCAGTGTCTTCATTAAGACATCTATTAAACCGTTTATTGAACAAAAAAAAAAACTCTTCACAGTGTGAAAGGCACTTTAGATCAGTGTTTCCTAACCGTGTTCCTAAAGGCACAACAACAGTACACATTTTTAACCTAATCAAACACACCTGAATCAACTCATCAGAACATGCGACTCCAAAACCTGAAGTTAATGGATCAGATAAAGGAGACCTCCAAAATATGTACTGTTGGTGCGCCTTTGGGAACAGGGTTGGGAAACACTGCTTTAGATCATGAACTTCACACTTACAAATTAGAGGTTATTTGGGAACCAGTCATAGTTCTTCCATGGGAAAACTCTCTTTATTTTTAAGAGTGTAAATGAGTGTAAAACCAAGTGCAAATTCACACCACACTCCCCACCAATTCTCTAAAGCAAATAAGAGTTGCAAATCACCATAAGATTGGGTTTGGTCATTACCACGATGGTGTGTTTTGGTGGCTTTTTTATGGATTATTGGTTTGGTGTGTTTTGTAGACATTCATCAAAAAAAAGCCCTTCATTTACATCAGTGTTTCTCAACCACGTTCCTGGGGACCACCTTCACTGCATGTTTTAAATGTCTTTCACACCGATTGCAGGTCTTTTAGTCTCTGCTAATGAGCTAATAGTCAGGTTTGTTTGGTTAAAAAGACATGGAAAATGTGCAGAAGTGGTGGTCCCCCAGGAACGTGGTTGAGAAACACCATTATTATTCCCACATGCAAACACACTCAATAACTAGTCTGAGTATGAAGCAATCACAACCAACAACTCTGGTGTAGATCAACAACAAAACATTAAGCTCAGAACACGTGATGGATGATTATAGGAGTGACGCTCTTTATACGAGCAAATACTAATAATTTTGCCATCTTTTGTAGCAATCCATTGTTACTAATATGCTAACACCTATCTTTTGGGGGAATCTAGTCCTCTAGTTTGCATGTAATTACCATGGTGCTTATACTGCAATATTATCCAGCTAGTAGCACAGCGTAGGATTGTTTGCATGGAAACATTGAAGTTGAGCTCATTTGTTACTTTGAATGGTGGATTTAGCGTAACCTGACTCTGGTGTGAAGTGTACTTAAAGCCATGGTGGCGTTTAATGCTGAACCATAGTGACCGATACACAGAGTAAAACCAGACATGCCTGAGCCTGTGAGGTGCTTTAACTCTGGAGATACACAATAAGAGAATAAGTGTGACGATTCAGAGCGCCTGTGTCAATTTTACTTTGCTGAATAACCAGCCCCTTCACTGCCAACTGGGTTCTAGCCATGTTAGTCCAATCGTCAAGCCATCGAGATTAGCACGTTAACAAAGCTGTAAAGTTTACATTTTAAAAAGCAGGTCATTTGGTATTTTATAGAGTCCTGATATAGAGTCCCCTACGATAGTGTTTCTCAACCATGTTCCTGGAAGACCACCAACACTGCATGTTTTCAATGTCTCTTTAGTTTGTCACACCCATTACAGGTCTTTTAATCTCTGCTAATGAGCTAATGGTTAGAATCAGGTGTGTTTGGAAATGTGCAGAGCAGGTGGTCCTCCAGGAACGTTGTTGAGAAACACTGCCCTACAACATGTTTGCAGGCATACAAGGTCAGAAAACACGGTATATTTCTCAGAAAGTCTGTTAATATTTGATTTTGATGCAGTTCGTTTAAATCAGGGATGCCTAAACTCCTGAAGGGCCGGTGTCCTGGAGAGTTTCCAACTTGCTTCAACACACCTGCCAGGAAGTTTCTATTATATCTATTACTAGCTTGATTAGCTGGTTCAGGTGTGTTTGATTAGGGTTGGAGCTAAACTCTCCAGGACACCGGCCCTCCCGGACCGAGTTTGGGAATCAATTCAAGGCTTGAGGTTTGTAAGCCCCTCCTCTTCAATTAGACATCGATGCTCTGATTGGTCGGTGTTTTTTTTTTTTTTTTTTTTTTTTTTTGTCTTTTTCACATTTAAAAGTTTTCATAATTTGCATGTAGGCGGAGATTATGCAAATGTCTTACTTTGACTATGTTTGACAGTAAAAAGATTTGTAAATATAACAACTCAATATAGTGATTATGAGCCAACTCTTTCTTTTAATTAAGAGAAAAAACCGATGAGGAGGCTGTTTACATTGAAGGACGACGATATTACAATTTCAAAAAACCACATGACCTGCTCTTTAAAGCATGTAGAAGTGACATAAAGATCATTCAAAAGAGCATTGAAATCGCTGCGAGATGTGAGTTTTCAACGCAATCTCATAGCAATTCGTAACTTTTTGATTTAGTGGCTAATTCGTATGAATTCGTACGATCTAATTTGTACAATTTAGTACGATTTGCTCATCACCCAATGATGGTTGGGGTTAGAGGTGGGGTTGGATGCCACGCCTCCTTTTTAAAATCATACATTTTCATACAACTGAACTTGTACGAATTCGTACGAACTAGCCACTAAACTGATAAAGCGTTAAATACTTACGTTTCCTCGTGAGATCAGCCTGGAGTTTTTGCAATATTTGCAAGCGATTCTCACTGAAGAATGTAACTAATCCATTTTGACAAATTAGCAGCTAATTTGCATGAATTTGAATACAAATTGTAATGTATGATCGGCATTATCTGATCTTACACAAGCCATTTATGCAATTGTACAAATTTACACAAATTAGCTGGCAATTTACCAAAATGTGAAAGAGTTAGGAATTGCCAAGAGATTGTGTTGGGTATTTTTGACACTAATGCTAACACTTGCCAATAAAAATAAACGTAGACCAAAACTGTTCTCATAACTGCGAATGCATCGTAACAATCACGTTCAGCACAACACTGCCCTGAAAATAACCATCAGATGATGAAATTTGGAAAGTTCTTCCAGCGATTCATATGTTCGTTACGAGCGTCGGAGCACATTGTTCGTCAAGATTCTGAAATCTAATTTAATTTGTTTTTATCTGTTTTAGACACAAACGTTGGAAGTAGTGCGACGTGTAAGCGGGAAACATGGTATTTTCTCCTCTTTCTAATGGAAAGGAATCAGCGTGGGGATTTTAATATTCAAGACTGCAATACTGTCGACGATTTACATGAGCCTTTACCAAAAATAGAAAGAGTTGAACTCTGACATGACCTACCAAACCAATGCAGAAATCACCATACAAGCGTGAGAATATTGACAGGTTAAAGTAAAAGCAATGAGGTAAAGGGATGGCTTAGGTTGTGTATGTGTGTTAAGAACGTGTGAATGTAAATGTGTCCATTTTCTTTCTTTCTTTTTTCATTTTTTTGATTCACCTCAGTGAAACCCTTTTCACCTTTTATTTTCTGTGAAGTAGATTTGCGTCTCGGTGTCCTCATGGATTATACATCAGTGTGCTAGTTCTTGTGTAACTTTTTTAGCCTTAGCACTAAAAAAGAAATAATGTAATTAACAAAAATAAAGAAATAAAAAAAAAAAATAAGATGTCATTAATAACTGAATGCAATCAGATTTAACTGTGTGGCTAATTTCTGTGTAATACTATGAACAACTGGAAAAAAAAAAGTAATTAAAGGGATCAAAATGACACTGTTATTTGAGTCTCATTTTCATGTGTGTTCTTGTGCAATGCAGAATATGTTATTGTGATGCCGAAGAGTGACAATCTACTATCTATCGGATGATCAGTCATTTTTGATTGAGTAGCATTAAAACGTGCTCCGAAATACTGTCGAATATTTGCACTTCAAACAATTGCACTTCAAGTGTTTTTATACAAATATGAAATTATAAACATATTTCTGTCTTTCATTAACTGAATATTGAAAATACAACAGCTAATGGTAATGCCACAGAGATGAAGAAAGCTATGACTATTGGGGGCTCGTCCGGGATATATTTGCACTAATAGTAATCCACTTTAAAATATTGCACTTCTAGTGGTTTTTACACAAATTTAAAACATATTAATGATAAAAATATTTCTATCAAGATTGAAAATAAAACGGCTAATAGCAGCACCACAGTGAGGAAGAAATCTATGATTGATGGGGGCTCGTCCGGGATTTTTGAACTTCTAAAATTTCAATTCGAAATATTGCACTTTTAGTGTTTTTATACAAATTTTAAACATTACTGATCAACTTGTCTATCAAGATAGAAAATACAACAGCTAATATGCAGTTCCAGATAGTGGAAGAAAGCTATAATTAATGGGGGCTCGTCCGGGATGTATTTGCACTTCAAATAATTGCACTTTTAATGGTTTGTATACAAATATAAAACATAGTAATGGTAAAAAAAAATGATATATTTTATTAGTGAAATACAGAAAATACAACAGCTAATAGCAGTGCCACAGAGAGGAAAACATTTATGATTGAAGGGGGCTCGTCCGGGATTTATAACAGGGAATAGGCGAGGATATATTTGCAATTTTAATGTTCCAATTTAAACAATTAGACTTTTAGTGGTTTTTATATACAAATATGAAACATATTAATTATAAATATAATTATATTTTTCATTAATGAAAGATTAACTATAAAACTGCTAATAGCAGTGCTATAGAAAGTAAGAAAGCTTTGATTAATGGGGGCTTATTCGCAATGTATTTGCACTTCTAATATTCCAATACAAATACTGCACTTCTAGTGTGTTTTTTTATTATATTTACAAATATTAAATATAATAATGATCAACTTTTCTATCGAGATATAAATTACAATAGCTAATATGCAGTGCCACATAGTGTAAAATTGCTATGATATATTTGCACTTCTAATATTCCACCTCAAGTAATTACACTTCTAATGGTTTTATACAAATATGAAACATATTGATGATAAAAATTGAATGAAATTAAAATCTTTAATTAATGAAATACAGAAAATACAACAGCTAATAGCAGTGCCACAGAGAGGAAGAAAGCTATGATTGATAGGGGCTCGTCCAGGATATATTTTGTCTTCTAATTTTCCGCTTCAAAATATTGACGTTTATTTTTTTTTGTTTTTTCTATGCAAATATGAATCATTTTAATGATAATATAATACAACAGCTGATAGAAACAAAACAGAGAGGGGGAAAGCTATTATTGATGGGAGCTCGCCCAGGATATATAATGGGCAATCGTCCAGGATAGTTTTGCAATTTTAATATTCCCCTTCAAACTTCAAAATTTCCCTTCAACATTCTATTTTTCCTAATGAAAGATTAAAAATACAACAGCTAATGCCAATGCTACAGAGAGGAAGAAAGCTATAGTTAATGGGGGCTCGTCCGGGATATTTTACTTTATTTTTTATTTGTATGGGGTATATGCCGAAGCATGCTAATAGGACTTTTAATTTACCAGTAACCTGGGTTAAGCGCTTCCGGCGAGTTGAATGTCAATGCAAAATCCGGTGCGTTTAAAGTCAGTTTTCTTTAAAAATCAGCGATCTCCACTGGCTGAGTGATATCCGATTTAAAGTGGGTCTCAGATTTTACAAGAAGCACTGCATTAAATTACATTCCCCCACCTTATCTTTATAATATGAGCATTTATTTTACCCCAGTATATTCAATGGAGCTTCTGCGTTAGCCGGCGATTTTGTCTCGTTTTACGCTTGAGCAACTAAATAAATGCTAAAGTTTATTTAACTGAATTTATTTTAATGATATTACAACATCGATGCTGTATAAGGAACCGTATAAAATGGAAAAAAGTTCACAATAACAGCTCGCCGGAAGTGTATCAGCATGGGAACAGCACTAGCTCGGCATATACCCTATTATATTTACCGGGATATATATTTGCACTTTTAAAATTCAAAATATTGCACTTCTAGTGTTATTTTATACAAATATGTAACATATTAATGATAAACAATATTGCTATCTACATACAAAAAAATAAATAAATAAAATAAATACAACAGCTAATAGCAGCAGCACAGAGAGAAAGAAAGCTATGATTAATGGGGGGCTCGTCCGGGATATATAATGGGGAATCGTGCAGGATAATTCGCACTTATAATATTCCCCTTTAAAATCTTGCACTTCTTGTGTTTTTTACACAAATATAAAACATATTAATGAAAAAAAAAAACATTTCTATCAAGATAAAAACAAAACAGCTAATAGCAGTGCTACATAGAAGAAAAAAAGCCATGATTAACAGGGGCTCGTCCGAGATATATTTGTACTTCTAATATTTCACTTCAAACTATAATTTTATTTAAATATGAAACATATTAATGATACAATTATTTAAATCTTTCATTAATGATGTTGTATAGCTAATAGCAGTGCCACAGAGAGGAAGAAAGCTATGATTAAGTGGGGCCTTATTTAGGATATGTAACCGGGGCTCGTCCGGGAAATAACATTTCTTTGGTGTGTATGTTTAGGTGCAGAAGATCCTGGTTCAGATTCCGAATGAGCCCCCACTTGTCACACTAATTCATCATATAAATATTTTACATCTACAGAAAGGGCTACATTTTTTACTCTGCACATACTGCGTGAAAAGTTATAGAAATGTACAAATATGAAATTAAGTAAATCATTCTCTCTATAAATACAGTCAATTGTGCGCTAGTTTGAAATTTTTTACAGTCTACTCATACATAGTAAGAACCTAGTTTAAGCCAAGCACTCCTGAATTAATTTTTATAGTGGTTTAATTTCTAAATATAGAAAAGTGGACAATGGTTACTGGTGTGCCTCGTCACATTGACGTGATTAGTGTTGATATTTAGTGCTGTCTGTTGCTAGAGGATAGAAATCCCCTATAACGCAAGAACAATAACATACCAAACAACCTGATCTTTGCCAAAACGTACAATTATCCATTGAGTGAGAAAGGGCTTTCCATGAGATCACAGATCTGACAGCTTATAAACCTCACAGAACGATGGCAAGCAACACAGAGCAGCGCAGGTATGTCAACCTTCATTGTCATTGCTAATATTATAAGAAATGTAGGCTCATGGTTAAAACTAAATATTTAAATAACCATTTATTTTATTAAACTTATTAATGATTGATTAATAATTGAATTAAGTTCCCGTGGATGACTAGCAATTTTTAATTTTTATTTAGTTAATAGTTATTTGGTAATAATTCAATATTTACTATAAAATATTATTATAGTACAATTGTTTTAATTTAGTTTTTAATTATGTAATATTAAATAAATGTTTGACCATTTTCCTTCATCTACAAGGAATCTCTGGACAATTGTTTCCAGTACTGAAGATTAAAGACGTCCAAAAAATTACACGGTAATTCCTATATATATATATATTTTTTTTTTTATTTTTTTTTTTAAGAATAAACTGTATTTTAAGTAAAACAAATGTGAATGTTGAAATCTATATTATTATTTAATAGAGACAGAAAAATTTCATAATCATTTTATTAGCTATAATTGTATGTTTTATATTGAAATCATTTTAAATGGGTCCACACGTTAAAAGTAACATGAGGCACAGACAAAATAATTGATTAATTATGACATGACTGTGTTTTTGTGACAAACACCTGTTGTTAAAAGAAACAAGAATACAAAGAATACAAAAAAACAAGAATACAAAAGAGAAAAACAGTGTTCCCTCACCATAACGCAGTTTAACTTTCGCGGACTTGCAGTTTCGCAGATTTCTTTAGTGCCGTTTGACTTGCCTTTTTTTATACCGCATTGTGTTCTGCGTCCTGGCTGTAGTCAATCAATCTCCTCCGTGCTGTGTCTCCTTTAAAGTACAGAATGCTTGCTTAATAGACATAAATCTTCAATTGCTAGGAGTGTAACTGTATTGCATGTTTGTAAGTTTTCTCCCCAACAAACCCCATAGTGTTGACGAAACAAGCTATGATCAATAGACGCTCGTCCGAGATATTTTTGCACTGCTAATATTCCTCTTCAAACAAACTGCACTTCAAATGGGTTTTATACAAATATGAGAAATAATAATGATAAACTTAATAAACTTATTATATATTTCATTTATTAAAGATTGAACATACAACAGCTAATAGCAGTGCCATAGAGATGAAACAATCTATAATTTTGGGGGGCTCATCTGAGATATATTGCATTTCTAATATTCCACTTTAAAATATTGCACTTCTTGTTTTTTTATACAAACTAAAACATTTTAATAATAAAACATTTATATCAACACAGAAAATACAACAGCTGATAGCAGCACCACAGAGAAGAAGAAAGCTATGATTGATGGGGGCTCGTCCGGAATTTTTTGCACTTCTAATATTCCACCTATAAATATTCCAGCTCTAATGGGTTCATACAAATATGAAACATATTAATGATAAACATATTTATGTATTTAATTTATTAAAGTTTAAAAATACAACATCTAAAAGGAGTGCCACAGAGATTAAAATAATAGTCATTGGGGGCTCGTCCGGGATATTTTGCACTTCTAATATTACACTTCAAAATTTTGCACTTCTTGTTTTTTAAACAAATATGAAACATTTTAAAGATTAAAACATTTCTTGCAAGATAGAAAATAGAACCGCTTATAGCAGCGCCACAGAGAAGAGGAAAGCTATGATCGATGGGGGCTCGTCCGGTATATTTTGCACTTCTAATATTCCACATCAAAAATTGCACTTCTAATGGTTTTTATACAAGTATGAAACAATAATGATAAACATATTTCTATTTTTCATCAATAAAAAGTAAAGGAAGATGCTAACCATCGGACAAAAAATTTGACTTCTGGACATGCTACAGGAAGGTAGTAGTTACAAGAGAGAAAAGTTTTTACGTTAATGAAAATGTGATTGCCAGAAAATAGTGTGAAGGGGTTTGCAGCCTTAAAACGTCTATAGTAATTAAAAAATAATAATAAAGTGGACTAATTTGTGGATTTCACCTATTGTGGGCTATTTTTTGAATGTAACTGCCACAATTAACGAGGGACCACTGTAGTATCTATGTAATATCAGTTGAAATGAAAGTAAAACTCTCAGCGGGGGATGATTATACTCTAAAAATAACATGACTAGCTTCACTTATTACAAACCTATGATTCATATTCTGAATGAATCAAATTGACGGTTTAATTTGGAATGGTCATTGTGGTAATCAGTGTTTCAGTCATCAGCTTTAGTTTACCTCTTGGATTTTAGCAGTAGTTTTGGCATATTTAAATATTATCTTTAAACATTTATAATTGTGTTCCTGAAGCATATTTTTAACAGCAATATAGTTTAAAAAGGTCTGTTGGCTCTGTTTTTAAGGTGTCATCATCATAATGAAGTATAATATTTTCTGGAGTATAGAGCGCACCTGTATATGAGTAAAAAAAATGTTAAATGAAATGTTAAAAAAAAAAAATATATATATATATATATATATATATATATGTATACATACATACATATATATATATATATATATATATATATATATATATATATATATATATATATATATATATATATATATATATACATATACATATATATATATATATATATATATATATATATATATACACACAAGCCGCACCGGGCTATAAGCCACAAATATTTATGTTGACAAATTAGGAATTTACTGCATGTTCCGAACTATTTTGTACTGAAACTGTACATGTATGTACCTAAACAGATTCTTTCCGAACATTGCCTTTTAACATGGCAGCAACCTTGCTATTTAAAACAGAATCAAGAGAAAAAAAATCTGGTTATTATTTACCTTCATTTCTCCTGTGTTTGAAACCACAAGTCACTTTAATCATCTACACTAAAACCCACAAAGTCGTCATCTTCAGTGTCGGAATTGAACAGCCGCACAAGTCCTTCGTCACGTGTCTCCATCAGTCTCGATCTCCATGTCACAGTCATCCTCAGGTGAAGTTAGCTCTGAAGATGGCCGCTCTCGTCGTGTAGCAGTCCAGCCTTTCGGAATCCATCGGTGATGGTGGATTCTTTCACAGCACTCCACGCTATTAGGATCCACTGACAGACATCAGAAAAGGATGCTTTTCGCATGGGGCCGTGAAAGTTTTTGTGAAAGACTTCTCACCACTTGTAAATCCACATCTTTTTAAATTCTAATATAGAGCATCCCTAATGGTGAAAAAGAAAAATCCACAGAATAACTGCACCTTTGTAAAAGCCGCATGGTTCAAAACCTAGGAAAAAAGTAGCGGCTTATAGTCCAGAAAATACGGTTGTCTAATTGACTTGTAGTCCCAGCATGCAGCTGAAATAGATAACTTATCTGAGCATGTCCCGTTACTCTTTTTTGTTTGTGCTTTAACTTCAGTTGCTTGGATTTGTGATGATCAGAGCAGATCTGTTCATCTGAATATTTTGTTGTCACCATTGTTGATATCTATATGCTAATTTGATGACTGCTTAACTAAATTGTTTACAGAAGAAATAAACAACAACTGAATTTAATGCTGCGTTCACACCAGATGCGGATGAAGCTTCAAGCACGAGTGATTTAGATGTTAAGTCAATGCAAAGATGCGAATAGACATCCTGCGCCACAATTTGTGCGAATGAAGCGGCACAAGTGAGGCATTTTGTGTCTTTGGTTCACCACATTAAAAATAATCAGGAGCTTGTTCGGGGGTGATTATGAAGTAGTGCCTGTTGTTGATGTCCCGAAGTGAAAATCCTCTCACCAACTCCAGAGAATAGCTCATCAAACAGGGCTCAGCTCAGTCTGAATCACCACTCGAAGCCTCCATCATACAGGTATAGCTTCCGGAGGAGTTGATAAACTTGATGATCTGGGTGCAGCTTTGAAAGGATCTAGTGGAGTTAGACATGGCGCCGAACAAATCTACGCTGTTTTTCAGCCTTCCTAAAGCACATAAAGCACAGCTAATCTCTCAATAAAATCCATGTTAGCTATTTAGCAATGAGCTAGATTCAGCAGACAGACAAAAGCCCTGCCCATGACGCAAATCAAGGACTATTCTGAAGTGAATCTGACGTATGAATAAACCAAGTAAACTCAAAATGTTCACACGTCTATTTACGTCTATTTTAACATGAATTATTTGCGCATTTCTCGTGTGGTGTGAACACAACATACAAAGGTTGGTCAATATGATTACAGATACTCTGGCATATGAAACAGAACATCTATATCAGTCTTTCCCAACCCTGTTCCTGGAAAAACATCAACAGTGGTTGGTTCAGGTTTCAGAGTCTCTTCTTATGTTCTAATGAGTGGTTTTAGGTGTGATTGGGAAGAAGCTGAATCTGTGTACTGTTGGTGTGCTTTCAGGAACAGGGTTGGGAAACACTGTGGTATGTAATCTCAGCTTAACATGTTTTTTTTTTTTTTTTTGGCCTCCAAAGAAAGATGAAGCACTTGAGTCTTTTTGCTGTAACTGCTCTTCTGGTCTTCAATGGATGTGACTGCACCACAACCGTATCATCTGGAACTGCAATTCTAACAACTTCTGCATCTCTAGCATCTACCACGTCTGCAGTTTCTCCAACATCTGCAGCTTCTACAGTTTCTCCAACATCCGCATCTTCTGCAGTATCTCCAACATCCGCAGCTTCCACAGTATCTCCAGCATCCGCAGCTTCCACAGTATCTCCAGCATCCGCAGCTTCCACAGTATCTCCAGCATCCGCAGCTTCCACAGTATCTCCAGCATCCGCAGCTTCCACAGTATCTCCAGCATCCGCAGCTTCCACAGTATCTCCAGCATCTGCAGCATCCACAGTATCTCCAGCATCCGCAGCTTCAACAGTTTCTCCAGCATCTTCAGCCTCTACAGTTTCTCCAGCAACTTCAGCTTCTACAGTTTCTCCAGCGTCTGCAGCATCTACAATTTCTACGGTGTCTGCAAATTCAACAGCGACTCTGATGAGCACAAATTCAACTGCAAGTGGAGCACCAGTTGCAACCTCGGCTTCAGGTTTCCAGCTGCTCTGTGCAGGTACAAGGCTAACATCTATTGTATGAGATCATGAAGGTGTAAAGGTCAGATGTTGTTATGGCAGACCCAAATTTTTTTATAGGTGTTAATTTTTTCAAGTTACTCTAGGGGGCTGTTTAATGCTTGATTCTCATTGGCTGATGAGCATTCTAAGGTGTTTGGTTACTAACAGATAAACGTAGAGCTAAAGTAGTTCCGGCAGGTTTTGAGCACAATACTGCCTAAACAGTTGGGCTTCTAATCAAACTCAAGCAATGTGTATTGTTTCTATGCAGGACTTCTCATCTGGACCCTGAGGCACATTCAACTGAGAAATTAGGAGAGATCTGGAGAAGTGATAGCCAATGCTGGAGCAGGAGACAACTTAATCTTAGCTATTTATTTTCTCAATGTTTATATTATATGGTTTATATGTAAATAAATATAACAGTTCTATATTATTATTGCTTTGTTTGTGAAGTGTCATCATTATAGCTTTTCAGACATTAATATTCAGGATGGCACATCAGCCAAAGTGTTGCGAGAAATAGACAGAAACATATCCTAATTTTGTCATGAACATGTCAGATTATAATAATTCTAATATTATAATAATCTACTAATTCAGTTAATGCAGAGCAGGCTTACTAGACAATACAAGAGCCAGTACCTTTAGACCTATTGTTTTCTCAGACAGTGCCACCTGCTGTTGGGTCAGGTGAAGTGACAGGTCCAGAGAACCAACTATGATGGTGATGTGATGACCAGGTCCACTACGTAATGGATGATCGCCTACTACTCCGCTTACCCTAAACCCAACCGTCACAATAGTATGGGCATTACCTTAGTGGGCGGTACAATTTCCATTACATGTTGGACCTGGTCCAGTACATCATCGTGACTACAGACTACAGCAAGGACATCTTGCCACTTTCTAGCAAGTAGCAACATCAGACACATAACCCCTAACAGTAGGTCTTAAAGTGCTGGTCTGAGCATGCAGTAGGGTCTCCTGGCCTGCAGCTTCATAATGTTGATGCTGGGAGCCTTTGAGGAACTGTCTAGCTTGCCTCAACACACCTGCAAGGATGTTTATAGAAAGCCTAGTAAGTGCTTGATTAGCTAGCCCAGGTGTGTCTGATTGGAGTTGGAACTAAACTTTGCAGGACTCTTGCCACCCAGGATCAAGTTTGGACACCCCTGGTCTAGCGGGGAACATTCTAGCTGAGCAATTTAGGCACATCTTCAGGTTTGGGGGAATAAGACAGCAAGCATTTTTCATCACTGAGCTAATATTCACTTGATCTTCCAGCAACCCTGAAGAAACCGACTCCTCTTGAAAATATATAATTTTGTGAATGGTTTAGGTTTCACAGAGTCCAAAGCTCTACAGATGTCTGTAGAGATGAGACACTCCTTGTAGAGTGAGCTCTCATGTACAAGAGATGGCATTCACAATCTAGTGGTTCAACCTCTGTGGGGACAATGCACTTCTCTTCTGCCGACCACCAATACACAACCAACAAAACCAACTGGTCTCTAAAAGAAGAGGTAGGAACCTTGGGCAAATTGCCCAGCCCAAATTCCAGGCGTGAATTTTTGACCAAAGAATACCTCCAGGTCCCCAGAACTCTTGTTTGATGGCAGCGTGAGAGACTACAGAGAGATCCCAAGAGGGTAGACGAGGAGGGTAAGACAGAGGGTGGGGGTGCTAATGATTAGAGTGATGGACTTACAATGCAAAGCTCGCAGGTTAGAGTCCCAGTACTAGCAGGGATAGTTTGTGGCAAGAGTAAATAAATATCCACCTCAATACCATGGCTGAGGTGATTCCCTTAATGACACCGAACCCCTAACTGCTCCCCAGGCAGCCCACTGCTCTGGCTGTGTGTTAACAGGAGAAAGTTGCTTTGGATGAAAGCATCTGCTAAATGCATACATATGTAAATTTATTAAGATGGATTTAGTCTGCCATTTACTGGGAGCTGGGAGACATTGTCTTTTTGTAGGCAGTTGCAAATCATAGTAAGTAAACAGATTATTAATATGCCAAACCTTGTTATTTTATGCCATGTCTTAGTAGGGTTTGTATATCATTCTATATATGTATATCAATCTTGTATATTATTATATTTGACCCCACATGGTTAATTATCACTAAATGGCAAATAGCTTCGTTTTTAGATTGTTAATTAATGGTAAAGTAAATATTTACAAGAAATGTTAAACTATCAATAAGTAAAGGGATTATTGCTGTAAAAACCAACCCAGGCTCATTCTAAAAACGTAGTCCCGCGGACGTTTTTGGAGACTGCGAAATACGTCCCAGGAGGTACGTATGTTTGTAGTTTGTGTTTTCGCGAATCTGAGAGAGGCCGCTGTGTCGAGTGACTGTCTGTCCAACTGACTAAATGACTGAATGATTGACTGGGCGACCCAACCTCCTCCTCATCCTTTCCTAAACCCAACTGGTTTTACCGATTGACTCGATTGTCGTCGCCGTCATCGCGATCAGCTCCCCTCCGGGTCTCCACTCCGCCGACCTACATGACAAGCTAAACCGGACAAACTGGTTGCAGTGGGAAAGCCCTCCACAAGGAGATAAGCGGTCAGCCGGCAAACGCGACACTCTAGCGTTCGCTTAGAATAATAAAATGCAGCCATACGTACCTCCAGCTACTAAATCACGGTCACCAGAAACATCCGCGGGACTATGTTTTCAGAATGAGCTTGGGTTTGTAAAAACACATCAGTTGTTCAAATGTCTTTGCACTTTTATTCATATGACAGAACTTTTAACATGAAAGTGGGAAATGCACTACTTCTGAATTCTTTGTTCAATTCTGTGTGCATGAATGTGATTAATCACAGAAAAAAAGTGTTGTCCCCAGGGCCGGAGTGGGACTCCTTTTCAGCCCTGGAGTTTCAAGCCTCAGACCGGCCCACCTCAGTTCACGACTGACTATATTAAAATAAGGTCATTTCCAATTCAGTTTCTAATTACACTATCACGTCTGTTTTTTTTTTGTTTTTTTTTTTTGAGAAAACAGCTGCTTTAGAACTTCAAATGTTCAGCAACCCAAACAGTATTATATGTCTCAACAATAAAAATGAAAATAATAATTTACTCAGGCGAGGATCAAACCCAGGTCGGCGACGATGTAATCAAACATGCTAACCACTGGGCCACAACGGTTGTGTAGTTAGAGGTGACTTATAACATTATGAACCTGCAGGCTGGTTATATATGAAAAGAGCAGACAGCTGTATTAAATTAATGAATAAGAAGACTGTGGTCAAGTAAATAAATAAATTAATTTAAAAAGTGTGACTGCTGAGAGCAACAGATTCTGGAGCTAGGGACACCGGCCCTCACGGCCAAAAAACGGACCGGCCCACCGGGAATTCTCCCGGTCCTCCCCATTAGCCAATCCGGGCCTGGTTGTCCCAACAGACCCTTTTCACATTTCCGGGTTTCTCAGAAGAAAGTCATAGTTAGGAAACATAGTGTGCAGTTAAAGGGAGAACACAACAAATCATTTTAACAATCTTATTTGCTCAAATAATAAACTCCACAATGATGTTATGAGGATGTTCAGAAGAAGGAAAAAAAATGTGAGAGACTGATGACGGCAGCCAGAGAAGAGAATGACGTCAAATTTACACTCAGCCCTATAGACGCTGCATTACAAATACCTCGCACAAGCGGTAATTTGCTTTTTGTAATCTGAAGCAAAGATGATATAGTACATGCATATAAATGCATATAAATGCATATAAAAGAAAATCTAAATATTAAAAACTTTAAAGGATTTAGATGACCGTTAAACAGGCTTGTGAAAAGGCTCCATTGTTCCCCAGCACTAGTTTCTTTGCAGGTAGGGTTTTTGAAGCATCTTACAGAAGTTGTCTAAGTTCTTCTGGGTTGAGTTTGTCTCAGTTTGTTCTGCTTCTTCATGTCATTCCAGACAGACTGGATGATGATCAGATCAGATCTCTGTGTGGTGCACTGGCTGCTGTCAGAGACGATAATCTCACAGTACAATTACAAGTAGAGAGAGAAATAATGTTTGGAAATGTAAATTAATATTTCAAACTGACATGCTTAAAAAAAAAAAAAAAAAAAAAAAAAAAATATATATATATATATATATATATATATATATATATATATATTTATATATAAATAACCCATTTTAACCCTTTTTTGGTGAAAATGCTAGTGGAGACTTTTACACAGTACTGTAAGTCTCAATAAACAGATCTATAATGAGTTACAAAACGCTGTTTTAACATCAGAGTATGTACATACAGTAGTTAGGTTCATATGTAAATAACATTTTGATCAATGTCTACATTCGTCACTGAACCTAACATGTCATGACATTGATGTCAGCATGCAAATACGGGGAAAGATTAGGACAGAAAACACATATGGAGGAAGCTAAATATGAACAGGGTTTTTTGGTGAAGTAAACAAATGTGATGCAAAAGGTTATACAAACAATTATACAAGTAATCCAAATTATAAACAGCAGATTAGTTCTGAAATTGAAAATGTAAACTATATAAATATGAAGAGTTCAGATGCAAAAGCCAAAAATAATGGCATTGAGTGAATGCCATTTACGATTTGCAGTTTACGTAGAACATGTTTAGCAAATAGATTTCCTTCTAATCATCCAAATCGCAGCGTCAGCGCATTCAGAAATGACGGTTTGTTGGCGAGAGCAGCTAAACGCCACCTGTCATTGACAGCAAAAGCCGCTATATCCCCAGAACCAATCAGATGGTGCGAATCGAATCATGTATTCAATCTAGCAGCGTGCTGATACACCGGCTTTATGAGGAGACTGCTTTATTCCGCTTTCAGTTTTAAAAGATGGAGTTTGATGAACTGGATGAGGATGTTCGACTGTCAGTGAATGGCAAATGAAAACATCACTTACCTCAAAACTCACCAGAAAAAGAAAACACACTAAACTGTCGGGAGTGTATCATGGATTCATAATGTGTTTTTGGGCTGCGGCGCTGCTTAAATGAGTCCCATTTACTATACAGTAAACAGCAACTGCGTTTCACGAAGACAGAGTGAAGATGCCGTTCTTTTATCCCACATGGATGCTATGAGGATAAACGAGATAAAAAAGAGACGAAGACTGTGAGTATAGTGAGAATGAATGAATGACAGCTTCTAAAAGTGTCTGAGAGGCAACCCCTCTTTGTCCAGTAGGCTCACCTTGTGTTTTATCATAGATATATACACTAGATATCGCATAGGGACCCTGAGCATGCGTCAATAGCGCCGCCATATTGGTACAGTGCTCCCAGGACTAATGTCATCCAACCGCACTAGTCAAGACAGTGTTATTACGTGAAGATGCGGGAATTTAGCGCTGTCTACGGGTGTAGTAACGAGCAAACAAAGAAAACAAAGCACAAAGGCAGATTATTTCATAGGTAAGATTAATTTTTTTCTGTTTTTGTATGTTCTGAACTTTTGTGCTAATCAGGTAACGTTATTGATGATAACAGTCACTTACTGCATTCACCATACGGCAAAGCAACTCTAACTCGCACTAAACACTCGGCTTATGCTAGTTTTGTTGAATAAAATCAGCAAACAATGCAAAAGAAATATGACAACGAGATGCTGCGCTGCCAGAAACTTGCATTATTGTCGGCTAACGTTAGTGAAAGAGTCGTTCGGGGGATTCATTCACAAACGAATCGCACCCGTCAGTATAAGAAGTGAAAGCAGGAGAGGAGCTGTGTTTCAGGACATGATTAGATCAAATTTAACAGGGAGGGTGAATAGTACATTTCTATACACACAAACACAAGCTTTTTGTCAGGAATGCCCGTGCTGTCACTGATCCATCAATGTAGAAAAGTGATGTAAAATTATAATTTTTCGTAATTAGAAAAAAAAATTACATACTAACATCCAGGAAAACTCCCGATCACAGATATATGTGAATATCTCTGGCTTTGGATGGCCACAGTCCTCCACTGTACCTTGGTCCCGCATTCATTTCAAAGGAGCGCTACCCTGTAGCAAGATGGCGGTGCTATTGACGCATTCCGTCCAATAGACAACAATAGGCCAGGCGACATCTAGTGTATATATCTATGCTGTTTTGTTTGCTAGTTTAGGCTATTTTTTTAAAACTATATGTAACCCCGCTGATCCTACACCATTTTTAGAGGTCAGAGGAGTGAGATTTACCTGCACAGCACTTCACTAGCTGGCCTCTGTTACGTATAAATTATTTGTAGTACTTTATTATACCTATACGGCTGATCAGCTTTTTATATTATTGGACAATGCACAGATATTGATGTTTCACAATGTTTTACACTACATTATTTCAGTCTACCAAGCCAATAGTTTACAATGTTTACATTGCTCTACTTACATTAAATCTAAATCCCAAATATCAGTAATGACAACAGATTGTTCAGATTTAATTAATGTCCGTTTTAATGTTATTGATTAATGAACTTTACCGATTTCATTCAATCATTTTTCTTCTGCTTTTTCCCTGGTTTACCACAGTGGAATGAACCGCCACTTACTTGACATTTATTTATTTCAGGTGGTTTGTGTATGTGTTTTATGTTTGGTAAAATAATCTCTAATTGCATCTTTTGTGATTTTCAGCTAATTACATTACATACATTACATAATTGGATATAGAGGTTTTTGCAATAAAAGCATTAGTGGATTTAGCTGGTTTTGACACAAAAGAAAATCTACTTTGTTAAAAAACAGAGAATTGTCTAAAGTGACATTTATAAAAAAGGTTATTTTATTCACCAGCTAATAACCTTATCATTACATATAAAATGAGATTTCTGAACCTAATTATAAGAACCTGATAGAAAATGCTCATTCTCGAGAAAAGAGGTTTGATGGATTTAGAGGGTTTTGCATCTGAACTCTTCATATATATATATATATATATATATATATATATATATATATATATATATATATATATATATATATATATTAGGGGTGTCACGATTTCGATTTTTAATCGAAATAGTTCAAAATTTATGCTCAATTTCGATTATCGAATCAAAAAATAGAAACATCGATGCTGCCATGCCCCCATGTCACGTCAGCTTGGCTTGCCAAGCGGGAAAAAAACAGGCTTGTTGAAGTGCTTGTTAAACTGCAGAAGCAGAAGACCCGTCGACAGAACTTAAACCCTCTCCTCTTTCAATGAAGTCGCCGGTGTTTAAGCATTTTGGATTTCCAGTGAGTTATGTTGACAACGTTCGTGTTGTCGACAAAAAAAAACCACAGTTTTGCAAGCTCTGCTATGTACGTATTACGTACGGTTCGTCTGATAGACAACACCGGCATCGCGATCCTCCGCCCGCCCCTGTTGCAAATCCGCTCGCGAAAAGTTCACACTCAGGCCCTGTTTACACTGTCTTTCTTTTTAAATGACATTTTAGAACGACAACGATTTGACATCCACAGTGGCGTGTAGCATTTCTGAGCAGCCCTCCTTCCTCTCTACCTCTGAAAATGCACATCACGTGACCACACAGACGCACTCACAGCCATGCGCTCGAGACAGCAGGTCCAGGCAGTCAGAGGACTGCTTCAATCTTTCACTCACTTGTACTTAGTCATTTTAGCGAACACCTCAGATACTGTTGGCTGGTTCCTGTTGGCTGTGCGTCTTTTTTACCAACGCCATTATAACGACACAGATCACTGCCTATTCACGAGTCCCGCAGAAAAAGTGATTGACAGGTGGTAATTATGTGTGTATCTTGCCGTTATTCATTTACTGTATGATTTGTTTATGGGTAAAACAAAGACCATGCAGGTCAGGTAGTTTAAACGGTAGGCTACAAATAATTAATTGGTCATTAATTAATTAATTATTCATAATCGAAAATCGAATCGAATCGTGCCTTTAGAATCGAAAATGTAATCGAATCGAGGATTTGGAGGATCGTGACACCCTTAAAATATATATATATATATATATATATATATATATATATATATATATATATATATATATATAGCAACACCTCTCCTCGATTTGGTATTACTCTGAGGGGGTTCTACAGAATTTTGGCTGTACTGAATAAGCACTCTCTTAAAACAAATTAAATCAAGTGTACACTTTTTATTTTAGCTACGTGTGAAGTTCTTATAAAAAAAATCAATCACAACAAAAAATAAAGGCACTTTAAAGCCAGAAACTAAAAGTCTTTCTAAAAAAGAAGTGAGTGACCACTTATTTAGAGCACTTAAATGCGATCCAATAAGTCCTTAAGGTGTCCTGTGACTTCTTAGAAGAGAGGTGGTTGTTTGTAGGACAGCAGTCAAGTTGCCCTGTTTAAGTGAAATTGTTGCTCCCCGAGAAGTTGGTTAACTTAGCTTCGCCAGTGAGAAACAGCAAGCCAACATACGCACAAGGACAGCAGCATATAAATAGTCAATTGAGCGATAACTTAAAAGTTCTCAACTACTGGACTAAATGTGAAGGCCGGTAGCGAAAGTGATCCATGTGGTGGCCACTCTACCAAACACTCCTTCTTACTCTATGGTAAGTGACTTTTTATACAGGTGCAAACCAACCTAGTGCCCCTGGAGGTCGGAAGCAGTATTACATGTCCACATACCAAACAATACACAATGCAAGAATTGAACATGTTAACATTTAACGTTACTATATATATATATATATATATATATATATATATATATATATATATATATATATATATATAGGGCGAAGCAGTGGCGCAGTAAGTAGTGCTGTCGCCTCACTAAGGTCGCTGGGTCGATCTTTGGCTCAGTTGGCATTTCTGTGTGGAGTTTGCATGTTCTCCCTGCGTTTACGTGGGTTTCCTCCAGGTGCTCTGGTTTCCCCCACAGTCCAAAGACATGCGGTACAGGTGAATTGGGTAGGCTAAATTGTCCGTAGTGTATGCGTGTGTGTTTTAATGTGTGTATGGAGGTTTCTCAGAGATGGATTGCGGCTGGAAGGGCATCCGCTGTGTTGGATAAGTAGGCGGTTCATTCCGCAGAGGCGACCCCGGACTAATAAAAGGACTAAGCCAACAAGAAAATGAATGAATTATATATATATATATATATATATATATATATATATATATATATATATATATATATATTTTTTTTTTTTTTTTTTTTTTTTTTTTACGCACATATTTACACATACAGTTGAAGTCAGAATTATTAGCCCCTGTTTATGTTTTCCCCAACAGAGGGAGGATTGTTTCAACACATTTCTAATCATAATAGTTTTAATAACTCATCTCTAATAACAGATTTAGTTTATCTTTTCCATGATGACAGTAAATAATATTTGAGTAGATATTCTTCAAGACACTTTTAAAAGCTTAACTAGGTTAATCAGGTTAACTAGGCAGGTTAGGGTAATTAGGCAAGTTATTGTATACAGATAATTTGTTCTGTAGACAGTCTGAAAAAATATATAGCTTAAAGAGGCTAATAATATTGACCTTAAAATGGTTTTTAAAAAATTAAAAACTGCTTTTATTCTAGCCGAAATACATCAAATAAGACTTTCTCTAGAAGAAAAAATATTATCAGACATACTGTGAAAATGTTCTCAATCTGTTAAACATCATTTGGGAAATATTGTAAAAAGAGAGAAAAAAAATCAACTGTATATATATTTTGTTCTTTTTTTTCCAAATCATATTGACTGCTGCTGAGGGACACGGATGTCAATATGCAAAAAAAAATGAAAATAGAAATAAAAACAACAAATAAAAAAAGATGGGGAAAGAAATGAAGAAGTAGAGGAAGCAAAATATGAAAATTAATTTAGAGAAGTAAACATGTTGTGACGTGTTGAATGACGGATGAGAGCAGATATAGAATAATCACACAGTCTGAATCTGCAGACACAAACATCAGACTGAGGACAGAAACACAACACCTCTAAGGTAAGAACAACTTACATCTACATTATACACACAAACACACTTCTGACATCTGTTGATGCTCTTATTAATGGAGTAGTATGAATTTATGTTTCTCTTTTACCTGCTCAAATGTTTAATCTAGAAAGAATCTGATTGTCTATATTTCTGTTCCTCAGAAATGGCTCAATCTCTATATTTCCCTCTTCTCCTCATTGGTGAGTGTTTGTAGTTTTATTGATGGTTTATAGTTTCATTAGGTTTGACTCTTTTCTGAAAAGCATTACAGCAAAGTGTCTCTTTCACAGCTCTCTGCTCCATATCTGAATGTGTTCAGCGTCAGTATCACTTCATAAATGTGAAGAAGAACTGGACTGAAGCTCAGAGATACTGCAGAGAGAAATACACAGATCTGGCCACTGTTGACAACACAAATTACATGATCAAGAGTGAGAAAAATGTACTTGCCTGGCCAAGGTTAAGTGTGATATATATATTTAGGCAGGATATCTGGATTGGTCTTCAGAAGACGAGTGTTTATAAATGGCATTGGTCATCAGGTGATCCTGTGCTCTTTCTGAACTGGGCATCTGGACAACCGGTCAACAGTGATAATTGTGCTGTTGTAAGAAATGGACAGTGGACTGTTTGGCCCTGTAATGCCATCTCATCTTTCATCTGCTCCAGTGAGTACAAACCTCTATGAAAGAATAATAGATAGTGGGTCGAACGAGAAAATTTGATATATTAGGCAGTATGTCTGAGATTTATTGTTACAGTTGAACTGAAGAGTAGAGTCTGATGTTAGGAAGACAACTGGCCAAATATGTATGTTTAAACAAAGAATAAAAAACAATAGTTATAATATGGACGTCACAGTGGTGCAGTGAGTAGCAAGATCACTGGTTAGAGCCTCAGCTGGGTCAGTTGGCATTTCTGTGTGGAGTTTGCATGTTCTCCCTATGGGTTTCCTCCGGGTTCCCTGGTTTCCCCTACAGTACAAAGATATGTAGTATAGGAGAAAAGCTAAAATTGTCCATAGTGTATGTATGTGAATTAGTGTGTGTGTGTGTGTGTATGTTTCCCAGTGATGGGTTGCAGCTGGAAGGGCATCCGCAAATTATTGATTATTTTGATTTATTTTAATAAAATATAAATTATTATTGATATGATAAACAATGGCACGTGGCACGCTTGCCTCACAGCAAGAAGGTTGCTGGTTCGAGCCTCGGCTGGTTCAGTTGGCATTTCTCTGTGGAGATTGCATGTTCTCCTTGCGTTGGCAAGGGTTTCCTCCGGGTGCTCTGGTTTCCCCCACAAGTCCAAACACATTCACACACACTGTCATACACTACGGTCAATTTTAGCTTACCCAACTCCCCTATAGTGCATGTTTTTGGACTTGTGGTGAAAACCGGAGCTCCCGGATGAAACCAATGCCAACAGGAGGAGAACATGCAAACTCCACACAGAAATACCAACTGACCCAGCTGGGACTCAAACCTGGACCTTTTTGCTGTAAGGCAAGCGTGCCACCGCATTGCCTATATGGTTACATGTTAAGTGTAAATAGCACACACGTTTAACTACACTGCATGAGTATAAATATGTTTAGTAGATTGTAGATAGTATATTTTATCACATGTATACATATTATAGATAACAAACCAAATATATAATATTAAAAATATATATATTAACACAATATGAATCTGTATATGTGTATCGTTAATTTAAATGTATTTCTTTATTTTAAGCAAGCACAGGACTGGTGTTTGTCAATCAGTCGATGAACTGGAGAGACGCTCAGAGTTACTGCAGACAGAAACACATTGATCTGGTCAGTGTGAGGAACCAGAATGAGAAACAACAGCTGGAGAAGTTCATTAATGACAGAAACTCATCTGGATCTGCAGTCTGGATCGGTCTGTTCAGAGACACATGGCAGTGGTCAGATCAGAGCAACTCCTCATTCAGATACTGGGATACCAATCAACCTGATAATTATAGAGGTCATGAAGACTGTACAGTGACCACTCAGAAAGGTCTGGGACAGTGGGCAGACTTCTCTTGTGATAACCAGTTTCCTTTTGTGTGTCATGAAGGTGAGCAGATCCTCCAAACACACTCAATCCATCATCAGCTACAGATCTCTTAAAGTTGACTCTACATGTCTGACATGACAAATTCCTCCACAGTGTTTGTTCTGCATGTTGTTGTTGATCAGTCTCTCTCTAGTTTCTGCTTTGTTTTGTGTCCAGATAAACTGATTGTGATTCAGCAGAATCTGTCGTGGTCTGAAGCTCTGAGATACTGCAGACAGAATCATGTGGATCTGGTCTCGGTTCAGTCAGTGGAGATGCAGCGTCGTGTGATGAACGTGGTTAAACTGGCGTCTACTGAGGCGGTGTGGTTGGGTTTACACAACTTCTGCAGCATAAACACTTGGCTCTGGGTGAATGGAGACATGGTGTGCTATCAGAACTGGGCTCCAGGGAACGGCAGCACACCGGAAAACTGCAAACTGGAGAACAGAAAAGGAGCAGTTCAGTCTGGAGGAGATCAGACCTGGATCAGCCTTCCTGAATCTCACAGACTCAACTTCATCTGCACTAACTACTGAGAGAAGATGTCTGTGTGTTTACTTACATTCACTGTTTTCTATATTTATATGTTTGATTTATTTTTTATAGGAGTATAAAATCCTAAAATCCTGTAGTGAATCTGCAGTTTGTGCTTTAAAAATTGTCAAATGTTTTATTTCTGTTTTATCTCTCATAATAAAATGTGTTCTTAAAGTTTTAATTTAAATGTTTAAGATTAAGGTTTAAGGTTCTTGTGTTTAAGGTGTAAGATTCTTTAGGTGTGATGTGTGTGTTTTCAGTTTTCTAGATCTGCTGGTGTTTGGTCTCTTTATGTTTTGCTGAATGTGATTCTGTGAGCCGCAGATCTTCAGTAAATCATGATTTGTGTCTGAGCTGAATGAAATCTGCTTTATTCAGAAAGGCAGAGAGAAGTTTGGGTATAAAATGTGATTGATCCTAAATCATGAAATAAACAGAACATCATCTAAAATAAACTGATCTACAGTCAGTGTTCTTGTGTCCTGTTTATTTGCCTATGTCTCTCCAGCCCTCACCCGACTACTGAATCAGCTCTGCTCCCTCTGCGCTTACTTCCTGTTTATGCTGTATTTCAGCGAGAGCTCAGGCCATGCTTCCTTGCAAAGTATTGCCAGTTTACCTGCCTTACCAAGCGTTGTTCCAAGTGACTTTCATGACTGCTATCCTGTGTATGACCCTGCCTGCCTTGATCATGTACGTTCTGTTTAGGACTGACTGTTGTTATGCTGGACCTCTGCCTGCACTCTTATTACTCGTCTGGATTTGCCGCTGTGGTTGTTGATTGGTTTGGACTGCATACATGCTTCCGACTCTCCGCCTGTTTAATTGTTGATGTCTCTACCTGACCCCTTTAATAAACTTCTGCATATGGATTCTAACACAGCCTCAGCCTCCTCGTTACATGTGTTTAGCTGTTGATTTATTTGGCTCAGATTTAATATAGAAATTTCAGCTTTTGGAATGAATGTTTCTGCAGGGGTGATGGTTTTTATTGTAGCGCCTCCTGCTGGTGTTTGAGAGTTTGACAAGAGTGATGATTCTAATAGTATCTGGATGCAGCCTTGAAGATGCAAATCTCAGTGATGCAATGTCAGACACAACGCATTCAATGGAACGAGTGATGTCACTGTGAGGGGTGGGGTTAGGGGTGGGATTTGGTGAGCCCATTAAAAAGTCCTGGATGCAGCTTAGATTCCACTGCACTAAGTCTGCATCCAGCCCTTTCTTGATCAGTCTGCTCTCAGAGTTTCCTGAAGTCCAGTGTAGGTCATTTTCTCAAACTATGTCTTCAAAAATGGTTTAGCAAAAATATTTTTTAGTATTTTTTTTTTGTATTTTAGACCAATCTCCTGCAACCATCCCATTTTTTATTTCTTCTGGAAAACTCCGATAATTTCCTCTGGAACCCCCCAAAGATTTTTCGACTCTCCGTGTTTGATTAGCTATAACAATGTGTTAGCTATAACAAGCTTTCTGTATATACACACAAACATAGACAGCACCAAACAAGCAACACAGCATCACGCTCTCTCTCATTCACACACATAAACACACACACACACGTGCTATTGATAGACCGCCCACTCCCGTTCAAATTACACCAGAGTTACTGACTCTGAGAATACTGAGAAGTATCCAGAAGTATCGCTGTAACAGCCGAGAGGAGAGGAAAAGTCATGCCAGCAGGTCAACAGGCCACAGAGAGAGAGATGGAAAGTAAACTCAATTTCTCTCTCGCAGTGAAATAGAAGCTTCTGCTGTAGGTGTCAGTAAAAGACTGTCCAGCAAACACACATGCAGTGAAATTGAGCAGTTTCTGCATTTTTAAGTAGTTGGAGCCAGGGGCGGACTGGGGCAAAATTTCACCCCTGGCACTGTTGCCTTGGATTGGGTCGGCCCATCTTGAAAAAAGGCGGCAGTTGCCAATTGGGCCAAATGCTTAACATTTATTATTATTATTTTTATTATCACCATCATAATATCACATCTAGCAAGAGATAAAAGGTGTCTGCACTTAAAAACAATACATACTAAAAAAAAAAAAAAAAAAACTGACCGGGCCAGATTTCAAAATTGGTCCGGCCCTTCTGGCATTTGCCCTAATTGCCAGATGGCCAGTCCGCCCCTGGTTGGAGCGTTGTAAATACTCGTGTTCTCGCCTCCGTCGTCCACCATAGCAATCTATGGTGACATAGTGCATATGAGATAAATGACGTCAGTACATAATAACCGGTTATGATTATTACTGAACCGATACCGAATTGTCCGCATCTGCATTGTGGTGCACCAAAGAAACAATTAATTTTGACATTGATAATAATGACACACCTCAATGCCTTACAGAGGCTGCGTCTGAAACCGCCTACTACTCAGTATGTACTCCGTTTGAATTTAAACATACTATCCAGATACTTCTCGCATACTGATTTTCGAATTCTATGAATTCAGACATTCTACTCGACTCACATACTGATATTAACAGACTGTATAGTATGGAAGTATGCGGTTTCGGACATAGCCAGAGTTTTCATCACTTGGAGCAAGTCACATGCTTTTTTTTATCAGTGCTTTACAGATTGATCTGCCTTTTTATAACTATTGTAACAGAGATGAGCAGAACACAGAGAGATGTTATATGTACTTTTTAATAACTGAAATGACAAATTATATAAAAAAGTTGATGTTTCAAGCAAATGCTTATTTAATTTTTAGGAGCAAACACACTAAAAGATGAACAATAGACCAAATTATTTGATGATAATTGAAGCTGAATGTATTTTACAGCAGATGGAGACAGTCAAAATAGGAGTATTGGAGTCTTTAAGTTCACATTTTCAAGACTAAATGCACATCCAGTCATTATTTTAGAGATAACTTGAGATAAATTGTGTTATTCAAAACTCTTCATTACAGTTTTTGAGAATAGCAGAAGGTTTATCTGGAAATACACAATGTACCTGTGATGTTCTAGATCAGCCATAAATCTGCATAAGTTGTGTTTTTCAGCACTGAACTTTCATCAGTCGCTCTTGATCTTGACAGGTTTGTTTTCATATTTAAATAATCCTTTATTAAATGAAGGATCTGCTGTAAGATTCATCACTGTTGATCATCAATGACCTGAAAACACAGATGAGGAGAGAGAAAATGCAGATGCTTTAGTAAAGTACACTAGTGAGCAGGACGAGTTTATGAAGGCCGAGACTAAAGAGCACAACATCAAGAGTTTCACTGATCAAAATCATTATTTAATGTGCAAAATAAAAACACAACAGCAGTGATGCTTCAAAATGACCAATCCGTGATTAAAACAGAAATCACAACCACAACACAAACCTGCTAACATTTAAAAGTAGCACATTTACTTCAGTTTTTACATGGAGATCCTGTTAAATTAAGCTGTTTAATGTGTTTATAAACTGCAACAAACTCATCTCAACTGCTGATAAACATCAAAACAACCCAACATCACCTTATTTGATTAAGTTCCAGGTCAAAGGGCGTTAACTCGAAATATATTATTTATATCTGTAACCCCTACTGGACGGATCGGGAACTACAAGGTGAAACAAGATTTCTAAAAATGCAGGCCTAGAAACACTTTCAAGCCTCTCTGGTTGTGCAGGAACAAACACACTACTGAAACTCCAGCAAACACCAACAATCACTGCAGTGGCGACTGTCAGAGACTCTTTCAGCAAAAGATGAACATGACCCGCGACTGAATTCTCTTATGGACTGCAGCTCTGATGATGTTCAGCACTGGAGGAAGATTACTGAGGAGAAAAGTCAAATCCCCACAGCAGTGAAACTCCTCCATCTGCCACAGCGTGAGGGTGAGTGAATGACGGCTGAAGCTTCAGTGCTTTAATCTCTCAGTGTGCTGGATTTCACCATGTTTGCTGCTGGGTAGTGTTTACTGTGTTTACCCTGTTTGCTTTAGTGTTGTGTTGCTGTTGGTTGTTGTTGTTTTTTTTTTTTTTTTTTTTTTTGCAGTGTGTTTTCTTTTTTTTTTTTTTCTTTTTCAGTGTTGTGTTTTGCTGTGTTCAGTGTTTCATTTTTTCTCTCTGTTTTGCTGTGTTTGCTTTTGCAGTGGTTGATTTTCTTCTGTGTTTGGTGATTTCCTGTTTCGCAGTGTTTGCTGTTTTTTGCAGTTTGTTTTCTTTATTTCTTTTGTTTTTTAGTGTTGTGTTTTGCTGTGTTTAGAGTTTGCAGTGTTTTGTTTTTTCTCTGTTTTGCTGTGTTTGCTTTTGCAGTGGTTGATTTTCTTCTGTGTTTGGTGTTTCCCTGTTTTGCAGTGTTTGCTGCTTTGCCATGTTTGGTGTTTGTTCAGTGTTTGCTTTTACTGCTGTGTTTGCTGTTTTAACATGCGATATCTTTGCAGTGTTTGCTTTATTACAGTGTTTGCTATTTTGCAGTGTTTGATTTTATACATTATGTAGTGTTTGATGTGTTTGGTTTATGAAGTGTTGTTGTTTATTTTAATTATGTCATTTATTTATATAGGGCCAATGTACAACATATAGAGTTAAGTTGGTTTTATATTCTATATTTATAATAATAAAATTTCATAAAAGTTTTATTTGTAAACTCCTAAATGGCGAAATCATATTAGCAGCCAATGACTATCAAAGTACAACATTGTTCAGTCAAATAAAAAGTGTTCATGTTGTTTTCAACTTATACTCGTATGCTAATTCATGGTAAACAATATAGAGACTTCTAAATATGAATGTGCGAATGTAAAATATTACATCCGTAGTCGCTGGGCAGGAAGTTGTAACAAGTTTATCAAAATTTGAAAAAGTGGTACAATAAACACTTACAGTACAATGTATGCAGTACATCATAGTTAATAACATGAATTTAAACCAGTTGTTGCATATTTGATTTTCTTTAGGCCAAAGTTTAAAGACCGTTTTAAAATTGTGTAAAGTGGTTCTCTCTCTAATATGCACTGGTATTTTATTCCATCTTTCTGCTGCACTGTTTTTCGATTTATCAGAGCTAATGTGCCGGAAAATGTCAACGGAACTCCCGCATAGTAAAACAATTTAGCTTTTTACTGTGGAGGGACGACTGCACTGGCTGATTGTATCCCTGATCCTAGTATACTATATAGTTTGTATACATCACTTTAGATAAACTTTACATCTTAATAATGAAGAGCGACTGCGGTTTAAAAATAATGTTTTAATGCATTGCAAATGGGGAAGATGCATCATACATCACTTCAGGTGGAGGCATGAATTAATTTAGCTAAACTGCAGCATGGTCATTTTCCAGGAATTATTACCAACAATCCACCAGGTAATATTTTCTTCTCTCTCTCTCTCTCTCTCTCTCTCTCATAGAGGTAAAGTTGGTTTTATATTCGCACATTCGTTCAATTAGAAGTCTATATATTGTTTACCATGTTACTTTGAATATTCGATCGGAATTAGCATGCCAGTATGACTTGAAATCAGCATTAACACTGTTTATTTGACCGTGAGCAATGTTGTACTTTGATAATCAGTGGCTGCTAATATGATTTCGCTATTTAGAATTTGCAAATAATACTTTTATGAAATTATATTATTAAGGGGAAAGTCTGAATCTGCTAATATAAAACCAACTTTACCTCTATCTCTCTCTCTGTTTACAATGGTTGGTAAAGCGCTGTTAACAAATATTTTTCCTCCACACCTTATAAGATGGGAGAGCACATTGGCCTACAGCAGCTGGATTAATCCAAAAAGGTGCAGAACTTTTGGCGGTTGGGTCTGTTTTAGTGCAGATCATATTCTTCATATATTCATTGACTCTTGGTCAGGATGAAAATGCTAATATTTTATGGAATAAGAAAATGCAAAAATTGAGGTTGAGCCCTCCTTTGAATCCTTAATGGAAATAGTCCTAATTAAAATACTTTACTACGCATTATTAACTATCTACCACATTCAAATCAACACGCTTCCAAAGAAGTAGAAACAGTGCAGGTGCATTTGCAAATGATGGAGAAAAATGAGTTAATGTCACATACAAACGTTTCTCGATATTCTGAAATAAAAAATTAGATAATTTGTGGGTAACTATTATGTCTTAGTCTGGTTGTCTACTGCTCACTAAAGCTAAAATACAACTTGCTAATATCAGTGATAATGAAGTGTTTCTGTTCATTTCAGCATATTATTCTCAGCAAATATCGAGTGGAACTATTATGCCTCTTATGTTTCATTGACAGTTTTATTGATCACTAAGATATGATTGACTTGGATTTAAGTTGCTTTGATTTTAAAGTAAAAGTAAAAGGTTTTGTTTACCTGCGGGAGTTCACTGGCATTTTCCCGCACGTGAATTCTGACCAATCAATAAGCAGTTTAGGAAATATGTTAAACAACATCTGGCCAATGAGAGATGTGGATTTTGTCAGATGACTGCATTTTGGTTCGTTTCAACTGGTTCGGACCAAAGCCAGCAGTGTGGTGTGAAAACAACCCAAAGACGGCAGAAGATGCAACAATGTATCATTTTTAACCCTTGGTCCAGACCAAATGAAGCGAACTACAGATGTGAAAGCACCCTTAGTAACGCCTTACACCCAACACTGCATCACATACACAAACTTGCATAACATAATAATAATAATAATAATAATGTAGTATTGTTTAATTATGTATACTATTCTTACATTATTCAAGTTTGTTTGTATGTGATGTCTGATGTGTGTTGAAAGAAAACAAGAGAAACAAGATGCTGTATGTAAAAAGAGTTTATTGTTAAACCAGAATGGATTTGAACTTGATTGAGACAGAACAAAGAACTGAGAGTGTTTCTGTGTGGTGATTATCACTGTCCTGTCTTTATAAACTGCAGATGTGATCCACCAAAGCCAGTGGTGTCAGGGATTCTTTGTTGTGAGAGACGGAAGTCCACTACAATATGATCTCAAATGTGATTTCTTTCATCATTGAAAGTCTCTTCACACAAAATCCTAAAAAACATACATGAAGAGATTGTGAAATGAGTTCAAAATATGAATCAATGATTTGTCCGCATTGATGAGTAATGTGCATTGTGATGGGAGGTGACCTTAATTTACAGCTGGATGGAGATTTTCTAGTAATTGAGCCTGACATATCCTCAGGCGTATCTTCTAAATAGCTCTTAGTATTTTAATGATTACGAGTTTCCAGCATTCATTAGTAGGCTAGATCTTCGTCTTTGTGTTTAACAAGAAGAAGAAAAAAATCTCAAACTGTTTTAAGACATAACCGATATTGTTGTAAGGAGCAGTGAATTGATCATCACAAAGTTTAGTAAACTGTCCTACCATAGATGTTGTGGTTGACGTCATGTTGTTAGTAAATCCTGACTGTTTGTGTTTTTTGGGAGTGGCAGGGCTGGGAGGGACTTCAACCAGTTAGGCTTGTTAAATCAGTAATTCAGATTTTGTTGTTCAACCAGACACTTGACAGAGCAAAAGTGTGTAAGAAAATTTATATTTAGTAGGGAAATGCAACTTCTCAGTGTTTGTTATTTAAGGTAAAGAGTTGTTTTGCAGACTGGAGAGAGAACAAAGTTCTTCTGCTGAGATCATTCAGGCTACCATGAGTTCCAGGTGAGTTCAGACTTGTATATTGTCTACTGGGGCTGAACGATTAAACAAAATTAAATAAAAATCCTGATTTGAAACATTGGAATTAGCTAATTGCATAGAAATGAGATTTTAAGCAATAACATGAGTCATTCTCTTTAGTCAACACTGTCCAGACCAGCTGTTTTTAATGTCCCCCATAAACAAACAGGAGAGCACAGGCAACTGATGATAGCTTCTCAAGAGGGATCATATAATCTTTTAGGGTGCTTTCACACCTGCCTTATTTAGTTGGGTTGGATCGCACTAGAGTTGGTTTTCCCTCTTGGTGTGGTTCGTTTGGGCAGGTGTGAATGCAGCAATCGTACTCGAGTGCGCACCAAAAGCGGACCAAAAAAGTGTACCGAGACCTGCTTGAGGAAGTGGTCTCGGTAGACTTTCAAACGAACCCTGGAGCGGTTCGTTTGTGGTGAGAATATGATCCGAACTAAAACAAACCCAACCGCAAAAAGTACTGCACCTTTTGGACTAATCCAGCTGCCGTAGGCCGATGAGCTGTGCATCATGGGATATGGAGGAAAAATATTTGTTAACAGCGCTTTACCAATAGAGAGAGAGAGAGAGAGAAGGAAAAACATTACTTGATGGATTGTTGGTAATATTTCCGCAAGATGACCATGTCACAGTTTAGCTAAATTAATTTATGCCTCCATCTGAAGTGACGAGCGATGCAGTAAAACATTGTTTTCCAGCCACGGCCGTGCTTCATTCTCGAAATGTATAGTTTGGAAAACAATCAGCCAGCGAAGTCGTCCCTTCATAGTAAAAAGCGACATTTTGTGTCTGCAGGTTTTGTTTACTTGCGCGAGTTCATTGGCATTTTCCCGCATGTTAATTCTGACCAATAGATAAGCAGTTTAGGAACTATGTTCAACAACATCTGGCCAATGAGAGATGAGGAATTTGTCAGATGACTGCATTTTGGATCTTTTCAACTGGTTCAGACCAAAGCCAGCAGTGTGGTGTGAAAATGACCCAAAGACGGCAGAAGATGCAACAATGTGTCCTTTATTTTCCTTGGTCTGGACAACTACAAATCAACAACTACAGATGTGAAAGTACCCTTAGTCACAGATGAATGAGTTTAGATGAGTCTCCTCCAATCAGCGCTGTTTAAGAACGTCACTAACAGTGCTTAAATGTTAACAGGAAATGAATTTTTTTTTACATTTCAGTACTGAAATTTTGTATTGTGACAAATCTAATATAGTGAAATCAGTTAATAACTTCAACTTGATAAATAGCATCTAAAACGTGTTTGTTAAAGAAAATGTTCGCTTACTAGTGCCATTTCCCTTAACTTAGCTGAAAATGAGCTCTGACATCCCTTTTTATTTGTGCCATTAATTCAGAACTGACCTTCGGGTCACACGCAAGGCTGTAAAACAATAAATTTGTGTCACTTCCTCTTTGCTGATATCAATCAATACTACTCAAACCTATATCTCTCCTCGCCATAATATACTACTTGGACATATACCTCCCTTTTCTCCCCATAGTATACTACTCGCATCTATTTCTCTTTCCTCGCCATGGTATACTACTCGTACACATGTCTCTCTTACCTCACCACAGTATACTACTCGCACATATGTCTCTCTTTTCTCAGTGTTGCGTGCTTTCAGCAGGAGGCGCACCTCCTTGTTCATCCATGGCTTCTGATTCGGGTATGTAGTGATCTGTTTCTGGGTTGTAACACTGTCTATGGTGGTGTTGATGTATTCCAGAGGAAGTGTAACTGTCAATGTCTGTGTGAGAGTATGGCGAGTGTGGAGTCTATCCCCGCTGGCCACACTTTGATGGTCCTCGCTGATGGCTTCACACGGTTGATGAGGGTTGATTACTTGGGGGTGAGGAACAAAGAAAGGTGATCTGATTGACCCAAGTGGGGGAGGGGTGTCACAGCATATGCTTCAGCCATGTTTGTGTAAACATGGTCTAATGTTTTGTTTCCCCTTCCCTGCTAAAAAATCCAGCTTAAACCAGCCTAGGCTGGTTGGCTGGTTTTAGCTGGTCCACCAGGCTGGTTTTAGAGGGGTTTTGGCCACTTCCAGGCTGGTTTCCAGCCATTTCCAGCCAGGTCTTAGCTGGTCAGGCTGGAAAGTGACCAGCTAAATCCAGCTAAAACCAGCTTGACCAGCCTGGTTTAAGCTGGACATAGCTGGTTTTGGCTGGGCTCCCAGCCTGCTAGGCTGGTCAAGCTGGTTTTAGCTGGTCATCTCCCAGCCTAACCAGCTAAGACCAGGCTGGAAATGGCAGGAAACCAGCCTGGAAGTGGCCAAAACCCCTCTAAAACCAGCCTGGTTGACCAGCTAAAACCAGCCAACCAGCCTAGGCTGGTTTAAGATGGATTTTTCAGCAGGGTTGTGTGGCAGAAAATGTTTTGATGGAATTTGGGGAGCACTGTCTTTAGGTTTGAGTGATTAAAATCCCCGCAACAATAAAAGCAGCCTCCGGGTGAGCAGTCTGTTGTTTGCTGATGGCTTGTTGAAGTTTGTTAGCTTTAGCTTAGCTCTTAGCCCGCCGTGCTTCCCCCGCATTTGTTTACGGTCCTTACGCTGCCTTCGAGCACTTCTACCTAAATGCACAAAACACGTCTCTACTTCCTCGCCATAGTATACTTCTTGCACACATGTCTCTCCTCGCCATAGTATATTACTGGCACACTTGTCTCTCCTAACTTGTGTACTACTCGCACACGTCTCTACTTCATTGCCACAGTATACTACTTTTCAAATACAAAATAAAGGGGTTTTGTTGAATTATTTTGTTGAAGTGACTTGGTTATCTAAAACAATGTTAAACTATAATGTTCTACTGCTCTACTTCTAAAATATTGTTTTGTTAATATGTTCATCATGCAGATCAACTTTGATTCATCAAGGTCCTCCAAGACGATACTGTCTACATACAGAGAGGAAAATACTTGATAATGGAAAAGTCAGAAAATGGACTTACGGTACAAAAGACGCCAGTAAACAAAACAAAATTATTCTGCTGGTGGGAGAGACCGGTGCTGGAAAGACCACCCTCATCAACTCTTTAGTGAACTACATACTGGGAGTGAAGTTTGAAGATGAAACATGGAATGAAATCACAGAAGAAGAAGGAGGAGATCAAACCTCTGAAATCACCATGTATGAGGTCTTTCCAGAGGAGAGTGCCATTTCTCTCACCATCATTGATACTCCTGGTTACGGAGACACTAGAGAACTGGAGAAAGATCTGGAAGTTGCTGAGAATTTACCTGCTCTGTTTCAGAGCAATGATGGAGTTCGAGAAGTCGATGCTGTGTGTTTTGTGATTAAAGCATCTAATAATCGTATCTCAGACAGACAACACTACATTATCAGCTCAGTTCTGTCTCTGTTTGGGAAAGACATTGTGAACAACATTGTGTTTTTAATCACACACTCTCATGGTCTTCCTCCTAAGAATGTCCTCAGTGCCATTAATAAAGCTAAAATCCCCTGCAGACGAGACAGAAAGGGCCAACCTGTGTATTTCTTGTTCAACAATTGTCAGGCTGAAGCTCGACATAATGAGAAACGCTACATTCGAGCTCAAAGAGACGCCTGGGAAAACAGCATGGAAGAGACAAAGCATTTCCTTCAATCTTTGAAAGAAAAGAACAGATGTAGTTTACAGCTGACTTCAGATGTCCTGATTCAACGCATTCACTTTGAAGATTCCATCAGCAACTTACAACTGAGAATTCAAGAGAAAGAGTCGAAGAAGTCTGAAAAAATTCAGATGCAGCAAGCAATGATGCAAAACAAGGATAAGATTGAAAGAAGCACAAACTTTAGCATTACACTCAAAAGGAATGTCAAAGAAAAGGTCCCAATTGTAAGTCCATCATGGAACAACAGAAAGGCAACAACCTGTACTGTCTGTGAGGAAAACTGTCATGACGTTGACTGCTGGAGGGCTTCCAATCTCAAGAATTGTGAAGTCATGAGAGACGGCTACTGCACCATGTGCACAGGGAAGTGCCACTATAGCAAACACGTCAAAGAAAACAAGAAATACGTCTTCGGAACCTCAGACATGGTGATGAAGTTTGATGAATTAATAAAGGATCATGAAATCCCTCAGAATACGAGGTTTTCAGTTGTAATGGATGCTCTTGACAAAGAGCTGAAGGAGATTGAAGATCAAAAGTTTATGTTGGTGTTCAATGCTTTCAAGACCATCAAGAGTTGGTTTCAAATCTCATTAAAACCAGACTCTGTCTTGACCCTCCAGCATCTGGACTTCTTCATCCCCAGAGTGAGGGAGGCTGGGAAAGAAAACTGGGTTCGAGAGCTGGAGGAGATGAGGAGAAGCGTAGCAGATGAAGAAGCCAAAAGAGGTTTTCTGAATTACCTAAAAGCTGGACTGGCTAAATTCTCCCTGGGTGACGAATTTAAAAATGCAGATCAAATGAACCAATAAGAACAAAGAACAATGTTTCAGATAAGAAAATGGTACAGGGGCTGATTTAAATGAGTGAAAATACATGCTTTCTTTTAATCATATTGTCAAGCATTTAAGGGTTCATTTATTAGGCAAGCCACTAATCTGTTGGTCTGTGACGTATCATAATAATGATGTTTTATAACACTGTTTCCCAACTCTGTTTTTAGAATCACACCAACACTACACATTGTATATGCTTCCTGAACAAACACACTTGAACAAGATCATTAGAAAAGACTCTAAAACCTGAAATGAATGAGTTAGATGTCCAATATATGTACTGTCTTTTGTTGGTGTGCCTCTAGAAATAGTGTTGGAAAACACCTGTCAATGGGTTGTAGTTTTTACAAAAATGATGTTTAACAGTGAAAAGAATTTTTCACAGTATGTCTGATAATATTTTTTTTCTTCTGGAGAAAGTCTCATTTGTTTTATTTCAGCTATAATAAAAGCAGATTTTAATTTTTTTTAACACAATTTTAATGTCAAAATTATTAGCCCCTTAAGCTATATATATATATATATATATATATATATATATATATATATATATATATATATATATATATTTTGATAGTGTACAGAACAAACCATCGTTATACAATAACTTGCCTAATTACCCTAACCTGCCTAGTTAACCTAATTACCCTAGTGAAGCCTTTAAATGTCACTTTAAGCTGTATAGAAGTGTCTTGAAGAATATCTAGTCTAGTATTATTTACTGTCATCATGACAAAGATAAAATAAATCAGTTATTAGAGATGAGTTATTAAAACTATTATGATTAGAAATGTGTTGAAAAAATCTGCTGTCCATTAAACAGAAATCGAGGAAAAAATAACCAGAGGAGGCTAATAATTCAGACTTCAACTGTATGTTTAATCTGGCTATTTTACATTTTATCTTCAGTTGTCTATCAGTCTTTTTAATGTTTTTTTTCCTTATTTCATCTCTGATTTTTTTTCTCTAAATCAAACTTTTTATTTTATATATGTAATGTATGCATGTACCCCCTTCAACCTAATCACATCAAATCCATGATTATACTTTAATTTTATTTTCCAACAAGTTACCAAAACTCATAGTGAAACAAGTAATAACTAGATACAAAGGACATGTCCATTGTTCATAACGATGTGGTCCTTGCAAAACAGGAAGAAGAAAGCCTATTTGAAAGAAAGAAAGTCACTATCAGTTCTTGTGTGATGTTTAAATGGACCTCATGCCCCTTTTTGCAAGATCTAAAATAATTCACTGACACCCCTCAAAGTGTGTACTGTATGTGAAGTTTCAGTCCTATGTAAAAAAAAAAAAAAAAAATTATACCAAAAGATTTTAATATAAAAAGCTTGTTGAGTTGCACTAACTGGAAAAAAAGTATTATATTGAATTAACAAGGAGAGTCACGGTATAGCGCAGTGGGTAGCATGATCGCCTCACAGCAAAAAGGTCACTGGTTCAAGCCTTGGTTGGGTCAGTTGGGATTTGTGTGTGGAGTTTGCATGTTCCCCCCATGTTGGCATGGGTTTCGGGTGCTCAGGTTTCCCCCACAAATCTAAAGACATGTGGTATAGGTGAATTGGGTAAGCTAAATTGTCTGTAGTGTATGAGCGTGTATGGGTTAGTTATGCACGGATGGCAGTTATATCCGCAGGTGCTGCGGGTCAGGTAATACAAAAATACATAATGATTAATTGCGGGTGGATGTAGCGGGACATGCCAGTGGACCAGCAAAAAAAGCAGAGAGTGGACCTCGCAGAATGTGAAGATGAGACGCACAAAATAATGGATGAAGTGCAAGAGTACTGTTCAAACTTTCAGTTAGAGGAGTCTTCAGAGGAAAATCTGCTATCGGTCTGGGTGAAACAAGTCCACTTATTTACAGAACTACAGCATCTTGCAAGGAGAGTTTTGTGCATTCCTGCAATAAGTGGGTTCGCGTGAACGCTCATTTAGTGCAGATGGCTGTGTTTTGGAGACTAATCAATGCACATGAGATGCTATTCTGATTTTTGCACTGTACAAAGAAAAAGGCAAATTAAACAGAACATAGCTGCCGTTTAGGCTGAAGTGGCACTGTATTTTTTTTTTAAATCTTTTTCCTGTGTCTGTAAAAGCTCAAATTTCTTATTTTAACTTTGTATTTAAAATGAAGAAAATGTTGTCTAAAGACAAACTTTTGTTTTTATAAATAAATGTTTATTTAAAAAGGATTAGCTCGCTGAATCTGCTGTTAATAACGAATAATCCAAGGTGACCTATCATCATGCCATTAGAATTATTAAAGTGACGATCGAGTGCGGGTTGGGTATGAGCTTGCTCAATGAGCATGTGCAAATGGGTCATGGTTTCATAGTGTCGTATTGCAATTAATTTATTGACATGGCTGTCCAGTCTCTGAGGAGTGGAAAAAGGTCTCCAGGACTTGAAAGATTTTACTGTTCCAAGATGTTATTATCCTCGTTCCTTTAGTAAGATTGTTTTGAGTCCTGGAGACTATTTTTCCACTTCTCCCACCGTGGAATTAAGTCATCAGGAAGAGAATCGTGCCATTCCATATTTCTCTGACAGAGCTCCTGCAAAATACACTTTCCCTTCAAAAGGAAAGGAGCAACAAATCCAATGGGATCGTATAAGAAAGATACAATGGACAAGATACCTCGACGTGTTGAAGGCTGATCTTTACGTTGAGTGTTAAAACTGAATGTGTCATCCTTTGTAGACCACTGTATGCCAAGAACATGCCCAGTAGTTTCAGGACTCAAATTTAGTGGCTTAGAAGAAACCGCCCACTCTGACGAATCCACACAGCGCAAGACTTCTTTCTCATTTTAATTAAACTTATTGAGACGTAACTCTCCAAGCTTGCACAGGGTTTAAGCGTCTGATATTAAATCTTTAGCTTCCTGGATAGATGGAACTGAATTTAAGCCGTCATCCACATAAAAGTTATTTTTCACAAATGAAGAAGCTTCAGAATACTCAAATTTGTACTTCTCTGCTAGATACTTCAGGCCAAAGTTCACACACCCAGGAGATAAAGCTGCACCAAAAAGATCCACATTCATTCTATATTCAATGGGCTCGTCTTTCAAATCCCCATATTTCCACCATAGGAATCTTGAATAATCTCTCTCATCAGGGGGGACATGAAATTGATGAAACATCTTTTCGATGTCACAGCAACGGCTTCCTTCCAGAATCCACAAAGTACTCCCACCAGAGAATTAATCAAATCTGGATCAGTAATGCCTTCAGACTGCGTGATTTTAGCCCCGATTTTGGCTCGCCGACAGGTCTTGAGAAATCGGTGACAAATGCCTGAAATCACAGGCAAATCGCTGCTCGTGCACGTGAGTGACAATCACACAGTATGAACGATCAAAGACGCCATCTGAGAGAATCGCCGATGAGTCGCCGATGCCTGCGAGATATTTGGCGTGCTGAATATCTGGAGCTGTCGGCGATTCAAATCATGTCGTGTGAATTGAGTTTTGACTGAAAATAACATCAGCGATCGCCTACAGCCAATGAGAGAGCAGCGTTCACTTGTGTGTGCGTGTGTGTACCTGCTGCAGGCCAGCGGGAGGCTGGGGGAGAAGTTAAAGCGCTCTTTTTCGGTTTATTTGGACCCACGAAATGGAGGAAAAACTAGTGGAGGTTTGACAGGACTCAGGAGCAACCGTGTCTGTTTGACGTTTCATACAGAAAGAAATTAGTTCATTATCAACGTTGAGGAGGAATTGCTAATTCCCTTTAAACCCCGGTGAGCAAACATGTACATGTTCTACCCCATTAAAGGCTTCTTTCTCATTATGTAGTTAATAACAAAAGATATACGACGTGTTTTTGGCTGTGAGACGTAGTTTGGACGAAGTTGTCGACGATTCTTCCTATAGTAAAGTCATGCAAGGTGAAAGTCTCTGTCGCTGATCCATCTTGCAGTGTAAACAAAGCAGCGACGAAAGGCTAGCCCAGATAGTCAAGCAGTGTGAAAACATCTGTGACACGACTACTGTGAAAAACATGCAGTCTGAACTCGGCATAAGAAGAGTATCGTTAAGAGATATGCCACAGAATTTCGCTGAGCAATCAAATACCACTCTTAAGTTGTCTGGCTTGTGAGGGTGGTAATCTCCATGATGTGTTATATTTCATGCCGTTTCATTATCAGGTATTACAGGAGCAATCTCTGGCTATTTATTGAATGCTGAAGGGCTGCTACACCTTATAATTCCAAGGTGACGAAATGTTTGAGAATTAACAATAACAATAGGCGACTCATATTAACCTTTATTTTGCATATAAAGAATCGTGAAAAAAAAAATCTTGATCTTAATTTTAAACACAAAAAATCCTAAATCACATTTTAGCCAGAATCGTGCAGCCCATAGTTGGTATAAATAATAGTTTAGTTTTTGGTGTTCTTTGCGGTGTTAGTTGTGTTTTGTAGCATTTGAGCAGTTTATAAAAGCAACCATATGCTAATGAACACAGCATGTTAAACAGTAATGCAGGTCTAACATTGGGAAAAGTCAACACATGCTGGGAAGACTGGGTTATTAAAGTCAGCACCAGCAGGGGGAGCCGAGTATCCTGTTTAACTGCACTGAAAAGCATCTGTGTGGGTCAAATATACCTCATACAATAAAGTCGTTCTGAGAGGGACTGTCTGTGTAAACCTGGTGTAAAATAATCCTTATTTCACTGGTAGTCATTTAGGTTTTCACAGCTGCATCTTGCATGGAACCACTGGACCATTTTCTTCCATCAATATCTGTAATACATGATAAAGACCTCTGAAAGTTTTTGATTCAGAGAGCGTCAGTTTAAGCATAAGCAATGGGTATTTCTCATTCAGCTGAATCATTTATTCACAATAGCTGAAAGTCTCTGATTAGTTTAGATTACATGAAATTATTTCATACCATCATTGATTTGCTAATATTGGAAGTAATTTGGTATCACTTTATTTTGATGGTTCCTTTAACACATTTTGTTAAATTTAAGTTACATTGCATCTACATGTTAACTAATTCTCAATAGATTATTAGTAGACTGTTAGGTTGGGGTTAAGGTTAATGTAAGCTGACATGTACTTGTAAAGTTTCTTAGTGTAACAGGTTATAAAAGTGCTTCCACTGGCTTTTCTTTTATGTACTACATGGCCCTTTAATTTTAAATGACCCTCCTCTCTGTTCATTGGCTGGTGGCATGTTGTTAACTGGTTCCGGACGGGTCATTATTATTTGCGCCAGCTAAGGGAGTGGTCGTGGTGAGTGAGTGCTCCTGTAAAGTGTATATTTTTGTTGATCTTTTAGTTTTAATTATTCACAATGTATCTTTTCTTTGTGATTTTATGATTACTGGTATAAACCCGTCATTGCAGGACGACATGTTGGACTGCCTGGGACTGATCACTGTGTTTTCATTGTGTTTGCCAGTTACATCATTTAATATTTACTGTTTTTCCCAACTCATGTGTTGTGTTTACTGGATTATTATTCGCGCCAGCTAAGGGAGTGGTCGTGGACGACATGTTGGACTGCCTGGGACTGATCACTGTGTTTTCATTGTGTTTGCCAGAATAAAGTGATCTGTTTGAGGCATGATTGGGTGTCAAATCTCATCTCTACTACACACAACGCAGAGGAAATCAAGTACTAACCATTACATTAGCAGTAAAAGAGCAGTATCAGCAGATATTAAGCAGTCTACTAAAACTCAAATGAGAAGTAATTGGCATGTAGTTGCAATGCAACTTTAAGTCAACAAAATGTGCAAAAGGGACCATCAAAAATAAAGACTTACTAGTAACTTCTTTTTTTTTTTTATTAATGAATGTGATGTTATTCATTTTACTTTGAGTATATAGTTGCTTTGTGACTCTACAGAAGGAGAATTACAGTCATTTAATCCAGGTTTAGGAACGTTGTGCACATTTTACACAATCATTTAAACAATCACACATTTTAAATACACACAGACATCAAGAATCAGTTTTGAATTCTCAATAGTGGTGAAATGTTTCATGATGCATCCTGGGAGCCATGCATGAGTTTTGCATCTCAGTATCAGGGCCGGAGTGGGACTCATTTTCAGCCCTGGAGTTTCAAGCCAGACCGGCCCACCTCAGTTCACGACTGATTCCAATTCAGTTTCTAATGGCACTATCACGTCTTTTTCAAGAAAACAGCTGCTTTAGAAATTATAATGTTCAACAGCCCTAACAGTATTATATGTCTTAACCAAAAAAAGAAAAAAAAAAAAGAAAGAAAATTTTCAGGTGAGATTCAAACACGGGTCCGCAGCACTGAAACGCAACATGCTTACCACTGGACCACAATGGCACTATTACAGTGAAAGAAAAAATAACTAATGACTTGCGACCCTTAAGACACACCACTACTTTCTTTTAATGGCTCAATCTTTTTCTCCCATTTTTAGATTTCTGATCAAGTTATGTCAGATTTAATATGTAATGAATCATTTGATTTTCATTAAGCAGGTGTATTATTCATTTTATTCGAATTCTTATATTCACTAAGGTGCTGCTGTTTGTGGTCGATAGTTGCATTTAATCATTATCATTAACGTTAGTTAACCTGCAGGCTGCATTTTTCTCACGGGGCTGCGAGAAAATTAATAAAAAGAGCGGCACTGCGGCAAAATAATGAATAAAAAGAGTGTAGCTATGGTCAAATAAATAAATAGAAGAAAAAAGTGTGACTGCTGACAGTGCAAGCAGCTTGGGACACAGACCGGCCCACCGGGAATTCTCCAGGTCTTCCTAATTAGCCAATCCGGGCCTGCCCAGTATGTACTGCAACACACCTCCTCTGTGATCTTACCGGGAGTTTTCCGGAAGACAGAACAATGCGGAGATGGGCGAGAGATGGATCTGAAATACAGGAGACTCCCCGGAAAAACGGGAGTGTTGGCAGGTATGCTTTAAAACCAAGTTCAAGTGGGCTAGAGACCCTTATGCTATGCTTGTCGGATGTGAAAGACTAATTGTCCTTGAATTTTCTAGATTTTAATGAGAGTAAGGGTGAAATGATTTTGTTTGGCTCGTCAAACTCTTCCAGTGCACCGAGAGTTAATCTCGAAAAGTTACGTTTTTCTGTGAAGCCCTGGGTAGAAAAATCTGGGTGTTATTTTGGATGATGGCTTGAGCTTTGACAAACAAATACATGCAGTGGTCAAATCCTGCTTCTCGACTTGAGAAAGCCAACATACTGTTATGCTACTCTGTCCTTGAAAACAAACGTATTTCCTCCTAGGCCGTTCATGCCACAAGGCCCAAATGTGGTCAAAATGTGTCTTCTACATTCAAGATTGTTGCTATATCTCCTCATGCCTATAAGACTTTTTAAAAATGTTAAATATTAAATTTTTATAATCCGGGCATATAAAAAATTATACAAGCCCCAAATTTTGGCCAAAAGCTGTATTTAGATGCGTTAGATTTTGTTGCTATATCTTTAAGGTTTATCAGACTTTTTAGTATCTTACGAGTGTCTAGAAAATGAATGGGAGTCAATGGGCCAATGTAAGTCAATGGGGACCACTTTGGGACGTCCTAGAGCCCCAGGGGTGCAGCTTATAACCCCTTGCGGGGTATGTTCTCACTTAGGCTGCAACCCCCTACAGATGCTGTGAATCCCATATTACTATGAAATTCACACTCGGCGCTGTGATTCGTGAAAAGTTCGGCTCAATGTTAAGTCTATTCCCGGAAATCGCCGTAGCGCCAACAGTGAAATTCGTAGAGACATAGGATTCGCGACATCTCGAGAGGGTTATAGGAGGCTTCAAACCACACCCCGAAAGGCGGTAAATGTTGTACCCCTGGGGAGCTAGGAGGTTATGTATTCCTGGTGTTGGGTTGCATCTGGAAGGGCATTCGCTGTGTAAAACAAATGCTGGATAAGTTGGCGGTTCATTCCGTTGTGGCGACCCCTGATTAAGGGAATGAACATTATGTGAAAATGGCTTGCCGTATTTTTTTTAAAATACAATGCTTAATAAGTGTGAAAGTGATGCATGCAAAAATGGCTTGCCATATCAGTAAAAAATATGGAGTTTAATTCAAAAATGCCATATTATGAGAAAAATAATTCTTAAAAATTATTTATTGGAAAACTAAAAGTCATGGGATTTCCCGTGTACTATGCATGGTAACAATGATAATGGAAGCCAAGTGCTAATAACGATTAGCTACATGCTATGAATGATTATCTAAATGCAATAACATATGCTGGAAATGCCTACTAAGTATTAGCATTTGATCAAACATGTACACGAGCATTGCTATTTAGCAACTGCTTAGCAATCACCTAACAATGCCATAATTGTTTTAGCAAATGCCTAGCAACCACTTAGCAACCGCCGCCGTGCTTCCTGCCAACTGCCATTCCCAGTCCTGGCACAGTCACGTTGGCTTTCTCAAGCCAACATCAAAGTTTATCAATAAACTTTAGTTTCTAGTTTTCATGTAGTGTTCCTTGCCGGTGGAATGATCTTCATGATGTCTGGCAACATATGCTTATCATTACAACCTAAAAACATATTTTCCATGAGCACTTTAATAAATAAATCAACTTTTCTTTATCTTTACCTTCTCCAGCTTGTATTTTATAGCAAAATCAGAAACTTTGTTTTAGCAGCACTCTGAGTAGTGTGTCTCCCCTTCCTCACTTTATCTTGCTTTGGGTAAAAAACATCTGATAAATAACTAAAGCAAAGTATTATAGGATATTAAAGGCAGTGGGGAATAAATCATATGTTCTCCCTTTGCTTGGAAGCCTTAGGTTTCAAATGTTTCTTGATGGCTTCCTACCACTGAATGCATCTATTGAAGATGGCATCCTCAGCTTCAGATGCAGTCACAGACTTTATCTCCAGCTCTGATTAAACACTTGAGGTCTATGACACAAAACTAGTTGAATAAATTCCAGGTTGCATAGAAAGTTTTGGGTTGATAAACCCAAATAAAACCTGCAAATGGTAAGAAAAGAAAAGGCTATTTTAAGGTATTTCATGTAAATCCACATGCAAATGTTTCATTTGAAACATACAGTACAGACTCTCAAATAAACACACTTCCACTGAAGGCCAGAAAAAAGCATGCAAATGAGGAAATGAAATGAAAAAGGCCTTTTACAGGCCATTATCAGTTAAATCAATATGTTTTTAGATAATTATTGCATTAGGACTCGTTTAACTAATACCAATTTATAGATTACTTAATCTGTGAATCATATGCAGTGATCATTTGTTGCTCATGCAGTAATCATCAAGGAATAATTTCATGATTATCTGTGCTTTAGTTATTAATCATTAATTATTGCATATCTACCTCAGTATACAAATACCTCCTTTTTCAGATGCTTTTCTGCATCAGAGATGGATAGCATAGATGAAAGAAGGCAGTTTTTGTGACATGGGATATATGATTTTCAAAAGTTAGATTGCTGTCTAATATGACACCCAGATCTTTTATAGTAGAGCTAAAGCTAACTTTGTATTCTTCTAATTGTAGATTGAGTTGTGAGATCTGCTGTGTACAAGATTTAGGCCCAATAAGTAATAATTCTGTTTTGTTTGAGTTTAAGAGAATGAAATTGTTGGTCATCCAGTCTTTAACATCTTTATTACACTCAGTTAGTTTAGACAGTTCCGACGTCTCGTCAGGTTTAGTTGAAATATATAATTGAGTATCATCTGCATAGCAGTGAAAGCTGATCCCATGTCTTCTAATAATGTCTCCCAGTGGTAGCTTGTAAATTGTAAACAGTAAAGGGCCTAAAACTGATCCTTGAGGCATCCCATACTTTACTGTGCTGACTTGTGAAGGCGTCCATTAATATTCACAAACTGGTAGCGGTCAGTTAAGTATGACTTAAACCATTGTAGAGCCTGTCCCTGGACACCTGTAGACTTTAAGCGATTTATGAGGATATTGTGTCAAATGCCGCACTAAGATCGTGTAGAACTAATAGTGAGATGCACCCTTGGTCAGCAGCTAAGAGTAAATCAAGATACAATCTTTAAATTAATGATTTCTATTAAAAATTGAAAGAGTTTTTGTGACATGATAATAACAGCGGGCCATTAAATAAACGCCTATTTTCCATGGAGTGAGCGATTTGAGAAAGTCTGCTATTTTTATTTGACGGAAGGAAAAAAACATCCCTCAAAAGCAGTTTAGAATTAAACATTTAGGGTGCTTTCACACCTGTGAATCGATTCAGTTGTTCTGAAACAGAGATTACAATTGTTACATTGTTGCTCTTTGCTCTTGGAGCGGTTCGCTTTCACACTGCAAAGTTTCTAATCGGACCAAAAGAGCTAAAACAAGTCACGTAAACTCTCCTTACATTGGTCAGAGTGTCAGGGTTTATTTTGCAGCGTCCCGCTAAGCTGTCAGGAGAGGTGGTGGTTTGGTGGTGATTGACAGGGTGCGACTTGTCTGAGGAGAGACGCGGTGGGGAGGGGTGAGAAGGGTGCGCGACGATGCCTATTTGAGGACCGGGAGGGAGACGCGAGAATACCGGGAGATCATCACTCGTTTGCGGGCATCCGGAGACTCGCGAAACTTCCCGCCATACTCAGAATTCTCTCTTCATATAGCCGTAAGCCTATTACATATCCATAAAACACTGTGATATAACCGCGCTCGGATCAGATCGCTTTCTCACTACAATCGAACCAGCTTGCTGCGTGGCGCAACGCTGAATGTCATCAAGTGCGCTTCTGGTGTGTGACCTGCTTTACGTTATTACAGCACAAGTGGCACCGAAATTAGGCATCGAAATTCATATGCTGATTCAGTCCGGTGCATACTGAATCTAAAGGTATGGCACCGGGTTTCGGTACCCAACCCTAGTTAGTAGTTCATTATCTAAGTATAAATAGGTTTAAAATAGAACGTATGTTGAGTGTTGTGTTCATATTTATGATTATGTTTATGTAGCACTGTGGTCCTGTGAAACACAACATTTAATTCCACAGTATGTCCACATACTCTATGTTGTGTGTTTACATAAAAAGTACAACTATTTGTGCTACAAACCAAAGTGTTTATGCCAGTGGAGTCAAACTCTGCACTCTCTGATATAAAGATACGAGAGCTGTTACTGGGCCATTATATTTTCAAAATGTACACATTTCTAACTATTTAAACCACACTGAACTGAACTACACTGAAAAATGTTCTGAAACCGTTTTAATTTACTTGAACTTCTGCGTTAAGCTGCTTTGACACAATCAACATTGCAAACATGCTATAGACATAAAGATAAAATGAATTGACCCTTCGCTAAGCCACACCCAAAAACCGCCACCCACCAATCTTGGCTTAGCAACCGTAGCTACACGCAGGAGCTCTGTCAAGCTTTCGAGTGAGGGAAACAGGCCAAAGCATTGTGCATATGGATTGTGCAAACCTGGTACCCGATATCTTAAAAGTTTGGATGGAATGGTGGAATTTTTTTTTCCCTTTTCAAAACCAAAAACCCAAGAAGAGTAATGCCAGTGTGGATCAAGCTGTGTGAGGGGCGCTAAAGGAGCGGAGCTAAATTGGTTTTGTTTTCGATATTTCTGACACATTCAGTGTTAGACGGCAATAACTCAAACACCTCTTGCCCTAAAAACATCTAAACTGTGTTTCCTACAAAAATAAAAGCAGATTCTGTTTCCCAGCGATCTTTTTCATTTTCCGCTCAATATTATGAGCACTGCTCCATTTAAGCCTTCGCCATAGTAATGTTAGTCATACTAACAGCAGTCATATTTTCATATGTTTCAAGCTACGACTATTTGAAATGACATATCAACAGAATAAAATGTGATCACAATCTGAGCACTTGCAATTAACATACTTCATCCGCTACAATTAACGGAGGTTTTCATCCGTCTTTTGAAGATTTAGTCTTTGGTGACGATGTTAGAGCAGGTTAGTATTTGCCTTTATACTTGGTGTCGGATTAATAATTGCTGGTAGGGAGAATCTATTTGTTCACTTCTGCTATTTATACTTCAATTTGCATTTCAACTCATTTATTTATTCAACTTAACTGCAAATTAGAATAGAAACGGTATAAAGAGCACACAAACATGCGTACAGACAGTGATAGGTGTACATTGTTATGGATCAATGATGCTGATATTTGGCACAAATCCATCAGTTCCCTGCTGAAAAATCCAGCTTAAACCAGCCTAGGCTGGATGGCTGGTTTTAGCTGGTCAACCAGGCTGGTTTTAGAGGGGTTTTGGCCACTTCCAGGCTGGTTTCCAGCCATTTCTAGCCTGGTCTCAGGTGGTCAGGCTGGGACATGACCAGCTAAAACCTGCTTGACCAGCCTAGCCAAGCTGGGACTCCAGCCACAACCAGCTATATCCAGCTTAAACCAGGCTGGTCAAGCTGGTTTTAGCTGGATTTGGCTGGTCTTTTTCCAGCCTGACCAGCTAAGACCAGGCTGGAAATGGCTGGAAACCAGCCTGGAATTGGCCAAAACCCCTCTACAACCAGGCTGGTCAACCAGCTAAAACCAGCCAACCAGCCTAGGCTGGTTTAAACTGGATTTTTCAGCAGGGTTTCCACTTTCTGGTTGCTTATTCTGTGAAGGAATTATGTAGAAGCACTGTCCATGTGTGTTTCCTCGTCGGCTAGTAATGCTATATTTCATTGCACAACAATTAATCTATCATCTAATCTATTATTATTATGTTATTTTTAAATTTTACCTCTCCTGCAATGCATGAACTAAGTTGTTGAATGGTCAGCGTATGAGGCGGCTAGGCTAAGCTATTTTCAATTTTGATTTAAATATTTTCTAATTGTTGCTTACTAGGTGGTGAATATACCCCTGTATTGCGTACTGCAGTCTTTTTTTTTTTTGTCTGGCTTTCTCGGATATCTCATCCGTTTGCCAAAAATGACTAATTATATCCCTGGCAATGTCTGACACCTGTCATACACATTGTAATAGATGTTGCAGGCACGACAGCTTGACAGGCGTAGCAACAGTAACGCCCCATTCACACGGAGCTTTAGCGTCAACGCTTTCCATTCACTTTAAATGGGTGACGTCAGGTGATGCCGAACTGCATTGTGGATCCATCGGCTTCGCTTCAGAGGCGTTGCTTGCTGCAGAAGTTGGGACTAGCTAAATTTTTCATGCGCCGATGGAAGTGTCAGCCAATCAAATCGCTGTATGCAAATACACCAGCTAGACAGTGGCCTATTGCTGACTGAATTTTATTGGGTGATGCTGCTATGACGATCGCTTCAGCCCCAACTTCAGACACGCCTTCAGTCAAGCGTTGACGACGAAACCCCGTGTGAACGGGGCGTAATTAAGGAAGGCACTTAGCGAAGGGTCAGTTGAATTGAACTAAAGGTCCATGTTGGTGTCTCAAAAGTGTACCTCTTCCAATTTTTAAAAGTGTGTAGACCTGTAGAGTTTAGCTTTAATCTAAATCTAAAATATCAAGGTGCATGTGAAATCATTGGTGTGTTGAAGTTTGGAAATGAAATAAAAAATAAACAACAGCATAACAGAAAGTGTTTCTATGAGTAACATAATTAGAATTGACTGACACCTGAAACAATTAAACCCTGGCAAATAACAAGAAAAGAAAAGGCTATTTTTAAAGAGGGAATTTTATGTGTAACCAGTATGAAAATATTTTATTTTAAAACACACATACTCTCCACCCAAATGAACAGACTTCCACAGAAGTCCAGAAAAACACGAATGAGGAAGAAAAATGAAAAAGGCCTTTGTTTAAAGTAATAAACAAATAATGTGTCGTTTTAAATGACAGATGAGAGCAGATATAGAATAATAGCATAGTCTGCAGACAGAAACATCAGACTGAGGACAGAAACACACCAGCTCTGAAGTAAGAACACGCACATTTCATTTTTTACATATAAACACACTTCTGTTATCAGTTAATGCTATTGTTGATTGTTTATTCTGCATTCATGTTTCTCTTTTACCTGCTGAAAGGTTTATCTATATTCTCCTCAGAAATGGCTCAGACTCTATATTCCCCTCTTCTCCTCATTGGTGAGTGTGTTAGTAGTTTTATTCATGGTTTATAGGTTCATTGGGTTTGACTGTTCTGAAAAAGCATCTCTTTCACAGCTCTCTGCTCCATATCTGAATGTGTTCAGCGTCAATATTACTATATAACTGAGGTTAGGAATCAGACTGAAGCTCAGAGATACTGCAGAGAGAATTACACAGATCTGGCCACTGTTGACAACATGAACGACATGATCCAGATAAACAAGAGTGTGAATGATGGAAGTAATCAGAATATCTGGATTGGTCTTAAGAGGACGAGTGTTTATACATGGCATTGGTCTTCAGGTGATCCTGTGCTCTTTCTGAACTGGGCATCTGGCCAATCAGCCAGCAGTGATGATTGTGTTGCTATGAGAAACGGGCAGTGGTTTGTTTGGCCATGTAGTAACACCTCATTCTTCATCTGCTACAACAGTGAGTACAAACCCCTTTTAAAAATAATGGAATTATACAAGTAAATGTGATGTATAAGGGGAATATTACGGTGGCCGAGAGATCTTAACATGCTGTAATGAAGAAACGATCTTCATCAATTTGACAGCACACGTGTGGCAAATTCTCACAACACAAACAACTAAAGAAACACACTGCAAATCACTCACAACACAAACAACTGAAGAAACACACTGCAAATCAGTCACAACACAAACAACTGAAGAAACACACTGCAAATCAGTCACAACACAAACAACTGAAGAAACACACTGCAAATCAGTCACAACACAAACAACTGAAGAAACACACTGCAAATCACTCACAACACAAACAACTGAAGAAACACACTGCAAATCAGTCACAACACAAACAACTGAAGAAACACACTGCAAATCAGTCACAACACAAACAACTGAAGAAACACACTGCAAATCAGTCTCAACACAAACAACTGAAGAAACACACTGCAAATCACTCACAACACAAACAACTGAAGAAACACACTGCAAATCAGTCACAACACAAACAACTGAAGAAACACACTGCAAATCAGTCACAACACAAACAACTGAAGAAACACACTGCAAATCACTCACAACACAAACAACTGAAGAAACACACTGCAAATCACTCACAACACAAACAACTGAAGAAACACACTGCAAATCGGTCACAACACAAACAACGGAAGAAACACACTGCAAATCAGTCACAACACAAACAACTGAAGAAACACACTGCAAATCACTCACAACACAAACAACTGAAGAAACACACTGCAAATCGGTCACAACACAAACAACGGAAGAAACACACTGCAAATCAGTCACAACACAAACAACTGAAGAAACACACTGCAAATCAGTCACAACACAAACAACTGAAGAAACACACTGCAAATCAGTCACAACACAAACAACGGAAGAAACACACTGCAAATCAGTCACAACACAAACAACTGAAGAAACACACTGCAAATCAGTCACAACACAAACAACTGAAGAAACACACTGCAAATCAGTCACAACACAAACAACTGAAGAAACACACTGCAAATCAGTCACAACACAAACAACTGAAGAAACACACTGCAAATCGGTCACAACACAAACAACTGAAGAAACACACTGCAAATCAGTCACAACACAAACAACTGAAGAAACACACTGCAAATCAGTCACAACACAAACAACTGAAGAAACACACTGCAAATCAGTCACAACACAAACAACTGAAGAAACACACTGCAAATCAGTCACAACACAAACAACTGAAGAAACACACTGCAAATCACTCACAACACAAACAACTGAAGAAACACACTGCAAATCAGTCACAACACAAACAACTGAAGAAACACACTGCAAATCAGTCACAACACAAACAACGGAAGAAACACACTGCAAATCACTCACAACACAAACAACTGAAGAAACACACTGCAAATCAGTCACAACACAAACAACTGAAGAAACACACTGCAAATCAGTCACAACACAAACAACTGAAGAAACACACTGCAAATCAGTCTCAACACAAACAACTGAAGAAACACACTGCAAATCAGTCTCAACACAAACAACTGAAGAAACACACTGCAAATTGGTCACAACACAAACAACTGAAGAAACACACTGCAAATCAGTCACAACACAAACAACTGAAGAAACACACTGCAAATCAGTCACAACACAAACAACGGAAGAAACACACTGCAAATTGGTCACAACACAAACAACTGAAGAAACACACTGCAGAAACACACTGCAAATCAGTCACAACACAAACAACGGAAGAAACACACTGCAGAAACACACTGCAAATCAGTCACAACACAAACAACTGAAGAAACACACTGCAAATCAGTCACAACACAAACAACTGAAGAAACACACTGCAAATCAGTCACAACACAAACAACTGATGAAACACACTGCAAATCAGTCACAACACAAACAACTGAAGAAACACACTGCAAATCAGTCACAACACAAACAACTGAAGAAACACACTGCAAATCAGTCACAACACAAACAACTGAAGAAACACACTGCAAATCAGTCACAACACAAACAACGGAAGAAACACACTGCAAATCAGTCACAACACAAACAACGGAAGAAACACTGCAAATCAGTCACAACACAAACAACTGAAGAAACACACTGCAAATCAGTCACAACACAAACAACTGAAGAAACACACTGCAAATCAGTCACAACACAAACAACTGAAGAAACACACTGCAAATCAGTTACAACACAAACAACTGAAGAAACACACTGCAAATCAGTTACAACACAAACAACTGAAGAAACACACTGCAAATCAGTCACAACACAAACAACTGAAGAAACACACTGCAAATCAGTTACAACACAAACAACTGAAGAAACACACTGCAAATCAGTCACAACACAAACAACGAAAGAAACACACTGCAAATCAGTCACAACACAAACAACTGAAGAAACACTGCAAATCAGTCACAACACAAACAACTGAAGAAACATGCCCACCTCTAATGTGTCAACTCCCACCACAAACTTCCAGGAGGGATCAGGGGCAATGTGAACTGGGGTTAAACAAAGCAGCCTTTAAGCTTGGTAAACGCTGAAAAGAGTTCTAGTGAAGGTTAAGGCTGTCGAAGACATTCCTAGCAATAATTCTATAGCACGGTCATAGGGACAATGCGGAGATAGTGAAGCAACTCAAGACTTAAAGAACACTCTCTTTAGATGGGGGTACTCGCAGGGACACATTTGTCAGATTCATCTAATCCTCCTGCAAAACAGAACGAGACACAACAGAACATGCAGACAACCAATGACACAGGACAGCCCTCACTCCAAGAAATTACTGAATTCTGACTCCAGTTAATACGGAGCTCGTGAAGTATCAGCCTTTAGTGAAATCTGTTAGTTCCAGAGTGATTACCAGAGGTTGTAAGCAGGACTTTACATTAACACCCGCCAAATGCGGGTACAGTTTAGCTGTGGTGGGTTTGAGAGACCTCCACTAGCCACTTTGGCTGGTTAAAGATCATTTTAAATGATAGTTTTCTTAAAAGCAGGTGTAACGGATCTACTTTCACTCAATGACATTGAGACGACACCAAGAGCTGCTTTCCTTCACTTTATATAGTCCTGGAGAAGACAATTAAACACAATTATGTTGTCTTCTGCCTGCACTGCACATCCGACCCCCTCATCAATACACAGCAGCATTGTCTGGTCGAAATGAATTGTTTTCTTAACAATATATGTAATTACATTAGATGAGTTTTACAATTTATACACAATTACACTTTAAGAAATTATCAATTTAAAATGTGCAGGAATTCTACATTTTCAAGAAAATGAACATTTCTTTATCATAAGAAACCAAACTTAACTACAAACAAAAATGCATGTGCAAAAATGACGCACAACAGAGCCACCTGGTGGACAACAAAAAATGTGCGTTGAGTAAAAGAAAAGGCAAACAAAACAAAAAGACAGTAAAACGTACCTGGAGAAGACAATTAAACACAATTATGTTGTCTTCTGCCTGCACTGCACATCCGACCCCTATTTACACAAAATAACAGAGTTTTCGCACTGAGAACTGAAGCAACATGAAGACAAAATGGCGATCTGCCATGCGGTTGGCACTTCTGTCAATCTATAGAAAATATAGCATATATGTAATATAATACATAATATAATATATAATAAGTTATATAGTTTTCATAAAAATTATAAACACTTGCTTTAGAACGATAGAAATATGAAATACAACCAGGAGCAACGCTCTACACAACCTACCCTCATCAATACACAGCAGCATTGTGAGGGTGGGAGGGGAAAAAACGAACCACAGCAACACGAGGTACAAAAAGGGGCGGTGTGCAGGTTAAACACTGCCATTATAAATATGACTCCAAAATCATTCTTAAAATGATAAAATTCACAAATATGAAATAAAATATTAAAATAAATGAAAATCACAATATAATTTGAAAAATGTTATAATTTTAACAGAGTGCAATTGTAACTCTGTTACACAGGGTTTAACAATAAAGATAGCTCAATATTCATGCAAACGTCATCTTAGAATCGAGAAGCACAGACAAAAATAGCATTCGCACAAGCAAAAGAAAGCAGGCGAATACCAAATGTGACAATGATTACTGATGCACACAGGTAATTTTATGCACGCAACTATTTAAAAAAGCATGTGCGCTCCCGTTTCCTGGCACGAAGCATCCAACTGCTGCGATCGGTTCTCTTTAAAATAGACTTGACAAAAAGTGATGCTCGTGCACACAGTTTTGCTGCTTCCAAAAGCTCTGGGTGTTTTTAAAATAAGTCTTTGTAAGCAGCAGCCATTGCCGGTTTTGTTTAAAATTCGTTGAGCAGAACAGAATATGGGCCTAACGTTACCCCTGTGCACATGATCATCCTTCCATTTCCACACACGGTATACACTGCTTTTTTTTGCTTACGGTTATTTTTGTTAATGTGGTTTAATTGTCATTTTTACAACAACATTGCTTTAATAGATTAACTCCCCATCTACAGTTTGTGTAATTAACTGGTGATCTGAGAGACCTTTAGCCTTGACAGAGGCTACTGTGCATAGTTTTAGATGCATGGCAATACTTATTTTTTAAGACGTAATTGTTTTTAGGAAAGGTTTTGTTGAATAAAAAGAGCATATACAGCTATATTTCGTATGTTTATTTTGTGTGGATAAGAAATAATATATATTTTTATTTTTAGTGTGGTCAGAGATAAATTTGGTAAATCCTTAGTTTTGAGCCCTGAAAAGTCCTGAGAAATAAAAATTAATTGCAATGCGACACCATGAAACTAAAACCCAATTGCTCATGCACATTAAGCAAATTCATACACAAAAAAAATAAATTTTTGAGGTATGTGGACATAACACAAAGTCTAAATTAAGTAATTTTAGCATGCCAAAGTCATATTTATGAGTATAAATTATTTTTTTTCCCAACAACAAAATTGTTGCTAGTGAAAATGGTAAGTGGCTACTAACGTTGGAAATCTACTAGCCACAGTGGCTGGTGATCAAAAAAGTTTATGTCAAGCCCTAATTATAAGTCTTTAGGGGCCAGTAGAGTGTGTAATAGAGGAAAGAGACAGACCCCTGAGAATATGAACAATTGAGCGACAAAGCAAATACTAGAAGTTTCAGTCCTTTTTTCCAGACAATTTTACCATGAAGCGCACTTTTACTAGATTGAAATACGATATATATAGCTGAAGTTGATAATTAATATAATGCATATATGACAACTATGAGCGTAGTCACGGAAAAGAAATCTTAAGGCTCATACACACTGGGACGCTTTTCGTTTGCGTTTATCGTCAGCGTTTTACGAGATGTTTTTCAGTATTCAAACCCAAACGATTTTCACTGGTGTCAAGCAGAAGAGGATGCAAAATCACTCCTTGATGTTAGATGGCGCTACACAACTTTAAGCTTCTGACACCCACTTATAAGAGGAGTAAATTTTCACACACTTGTTGTTCATATCTATGCTTGTTGTTAAAGTTACTGGTGACTCGAACAAGCATGGATGGTTCAAGCAGCAGCTCCACCTCTAGCGATGATGAAATGATTATTGTTCACCAGAACAATTAGAAGCTCCACGTTCATATCGCCTCTGGGCATCTTCTCCAATGTGCGCTCGCATTGACAGTTTTGCACTTGAGCGCCTCTAAGTGCTGTTTACTGTAACTTCAGCAGCTCCATGCACGTGAACAAAAGTGGCTATCTGATTGGTAGAGAAGGTTTTGACGCGGCACATCAACACAAAAAAACAAGCTTGAGCCGTTTTTTTATTTTTATTTTTAAATGACGCTTATGCGCCTAGCGTTTTGCGTGTTGGTGTGCACAATCACATCGATGCCCTTTATTTAGTAACGAGGAGTTAAACGTTGACGGAAAATGCAAGCAAAAAACGGGCCTTAAGACCTTTGACCAAAGAGGGAAACTTTTAGCCTACTTAAATGCAACTTCAATTTTCTATACAACTATATCAGTTTTGGTTAATTTAACATTTTGTAAAAGCGAACAACACCAAGGATAAAAAGCAACATCGTAACAACTTTAATGCCTTTTTTTCAGAACAAACCAGTCAATATACATGTATGAAATCTCTCTATCATACAGGGAAAAACATAGCTGAATTAGGAGCATTGTAGTGTCAGCATTATGTCAGAGCTCTGATATAAATCAGCAGTGACTAAGGCCCAATCCCAATTCTATTTTTGTACCCCTACCTCTTCCCCTTGGCCCTTACAACCGAGGGTTAAGGGGAAGGGCTTCAAAATGTACCCCTAAGAATTGGCACAGCACTACAACACCTGCACACATCATCAGATGTCCTCACAATCTCTTGCTTCATATAAGATCAGACGATAGTGACTGCTGTAGTGATTCCAGTTGTGTTATTTTTTGGTATTTCAAGAGTTCACACTTAGCTGATGATTTATAAAAGCTTGTTTGGCATGCTGTCCCGGGAGAAAGCCCCGAGCTCAAGGGCTCCTCGAGCCCAGGGCTTCCTCCCGTTGGCAGAGCGAGAGGGGAGCCTGAGCTCGGTGGATCTCAGAACTCCCCTGCTGCTGTAGCTAAGGGAACACAAGGGATTAGACAAGCTTGATTGTTATGTATGTTGAATGTCTTTGGATGGTGGGAGGAAACCGGAGAACCTGGGGAAAACCCACGCGGACACGGGGAAGACATACAAACTCCTCACAAATAACACCCACCGGTCCTGTGGTACCAGGGCTGGCAGTGTTCTTGCTGTGGGGCTCACAGTGCTAACCACTTGGCCGCCGTGCCACCCAATCAGAGGTAAAGGAGGAGAATAGGGGAGGAGGGGGGTTTCTTCCAAATGAAGATAAAGTGAACTGAAAACTGTGGCTATTTATAGTAGCTTAGGGCTCATATGATTGGAAGATGGTGATTAGCAAATTCGAGACCGGCCGTGAAAAATCATAAGCACATGATCCTCTCGAAATTAGTTTATGAATAAACTTTACTTATCTTCAGAAAATCACTGAAGCCATATATTATGTCATCATAACTATCTAATGTGGTAATAAGATTGTAACTGTACTGTGGATTTACACAGTGGCCATATTCATCAATGTAAACACACCAAAACAGCATTAACATTATAGCAGACACTGTAAAAACTCATTCCCAGCCACTAGACTTTTCTGACAGGGTATTCCAGTGTCATCAAGTGTCAGAATGTTGTGGGACTGCTGAACAGAAGTTATTACTAGGGATTATAGATCACGAATAGATCGCAAAATTTAGTGGTTTTTATTTTAGCGTTTTTTTTTTTTTTTTTTTTTTTTAAAGCATGACGGTGAAACATGAACGTGGTTATGAATATATTAAAATGTGCTTGTTTATTGTAAAATTTCGTAATAATAACAAAAAATACTAATTTATGGATCTCCTTACTTCCGGGTGCAGCTGTGGCTGGTGTATTCTGGGATTTTTTCTTACCCCTTGGTTTCGAGTGTGGTCCTGAAAAATCTTCATTTGAAGGGGTGTATACGCCTTGCTCTTAAGGCTGATTTATACTTCTGTGTCAAGCGCACGCGTAATCTACGGCGCAGCCTACGCATTGACGCATAGCCCTGCGCCGTGGCCATCGGCGTTGCTGATGTGCACCTTTCAAAAAATGTAACTACATGTTGCAACGACGTATAGCGCAAGCTCTGTGATTGGTCAGCTTGGTAGTGCTGACGAGTCAGGGCGGGACCGAGAGCTGCGCGAGCCCGATTGGGCGATTGTTTACAAGTGTGGAGTCCCGTGAAGGAGCTCCGGATGGAAAGTTTTGTTTTGTGTTTACCTCATAGTTAAAGTTGTTGCACGTCCGCCGGTTCCTGCCTTGACACAGAGGAACAATAACACCTCACTGCCAACTAGCGTTTCGGAAGTGTTAATGCAGACCAACAGAGACAGCGCACAGAAGTATAAATGCACATGCACAGCTACACGTGTTGCATGCGCTGTGGGTTACGCCAGTCACTTGACGTAGAAGTATAAACCAGGCTTTAGCCCTACGCCTTTAAGCTAAAGAGAATTGGGACACCACTACCCCTTCAAGGGCATGCACAAAACGAGGGGTAAAGGGAAGGGCTAAGGGGTATAATTGGGATTGGGCCTGTAATAAATTACATTTTGCTCAGCGTTCTACACCAATATATCTGTAATAAATTACATTTGCATGCTTTGTTTATTCTCCACAAATAAACAGGTAGCACATCATAATAATAATGTAGATTAGAGTGCTCGCATATCTACACTATTATTACTGTAGTAAATTAGCTCATGGTTATTCTTCCCGCACCTTTCCAGCCGTTATAATGTTGCAAGTTATGATTCAGATTTCAAGGCTCGTGTACCTTCTGGAACATTATATAGCGGACTAGCTTAGCGGGAGGAAGATTCATTTGAACGGGGCTTCAAATGAATCGACTCTTTTGATCCGAACAAACGAATCGTTCAGCGATGCTATCAACATAAATTTGAGCAGGGTAGCAAGATCAAAGTTCAAGACATTGGATTTATTAATATACACAGGCACCTTACTTTATACAAAATTAAACTTTATTGACTAATCTAACAGAAACAAACACCTAATACAAACACACATTCATACAAGCATAGGGGAGAGTAACAAACGTGAAGAGGTTGAGAAGATGTAATGATGGGAAAAACCTATGAGTCTGTAAGAACAAACCAAGCAACCAAACGTAATCAAATTCAATATAACCCTTCTATTGTCTCTTTAGGGTTAATTTAGTTCACACCAGTTTAGATGTTGGGAGAAAGGTGATACTTGCGGTCTGTTCGTGATGTCCGAGCTCCCGTTATTGAGTGGTTGATGTTGCTCTTTGTTCCTCACGAGGTTGTAGTTTTAAGTTGAAGCGGCAAAGAGGATTCTGGGCGGTGCAATATCCGAGCACGGTGCGATTAACCCTTTCTGTCTGGGTTTCTGCCTGCTTCCTTGGAGGTTTCTATACTTAGGTTTGTGAGGAAGTTGCTAAGTTTGAAGAAGGTTTCAAAACAATGTGTTTCCAGGGCAGAGAGGGGGGGGGGTTTGCCTGGAGTTGGGAGAGAGAGGGGGGAGCTTCCAGGCAGTTTGAAGAAGATCCCAAGAGCGTTTGAACAGAGAGAGTGCGTGTGAAGAGAGGAGAGTTCCAAGAGAGCGAGTTTAGCTTGGTTTTCAACTCTTATAGGGCAGGTTCGGATCCACCCTCCATGGAAAGTTGACCAATTAGAAGCTAACTTCCTGGAATATTAAATGAATGGGTCTTTGTCCGAGGCAGAATAATTTGCATAGGCAAATTTTATGTAAATCGGGACAAAAATGTGAAAGTCTCTTAAAACATTAATATGTTGCACTCATATGAAAAATAAAAAGTCAACGATCGATTTGTACAGCGAGTAAGCTTTTCAAAAAGTCCAAACTTGAACAGTATAAGAGGATGCTTAGCCTAGGTACAGTTAAACATTATATGCAAGGGTATTAAAACCAAAAATATTAATACAAGAGAAAGGGAAACTTTGCAAAACATATGATTAAACATAAAGAGTAAAGTTTATTTGAAAACAGTGTTAAACAGCAAATAGTCCTTTGTAAGTCATTCCTGTGCTTAGAGCCGCATGGCATATTCCTTTGGGTCGTAAATACCTTGGAATCAGGTTTCGAGCCCAGGTTTTTGGGCAAAGTTGGCTGGTTGTGGAATAAAATGCAAAATGTTTATGTGTCTGGTCGGCCATATTCGTTACAGGCCTTAGAGGACAGGGGCCAACCAGATTTTAACTGCAGGGGCCAGTGCCCTATATTTTGTTTAAATTTGGCACTGTGAATTAAGCAAAGTGCTTCACAGATCAGTATAAATGTTCAATATATTCTACACATGCAGTAGCATATTAAGGCTCATGTACATTTTCAAAATATTAGCACTGAATATGAATCACTTAAGTTATGTGCATGGATATATTAGGTACACATGTTCATATTGTAAAGATCTAAATGTATTATAAAAATATTTATATAGTAGTTATTGTACTACATACTATATTGTACTACATTATGATTCTGTACACGTTTATGTCAGATGTTCTCTCATGAAAAAGCATTTCTGATGCATTCCCTGATGCTCCTGTTCCTGTCGTTCATTCATTCATTCATTCAAGTAAGCGCAAGACTGGTGTTTGTCGATCAGATGAAGAACTGGAGAGACGCTCAGAGTTACTGCAGACAGAATCACATTGATCTGGTCAGTGTGAGGAACCAGAATGAGAATCAACAACTGGAGAAGTTCATTAATGACAGAAACTCATCTGGATCTGCAGTCTGGATCGGTCTGTTCAGAGACACATGGCAGTGGTCAGATCAGAGCAACTCCTCATTCAGATACTGGTTTACTGGTGAACCAAATAATGGTCGAGGACATGAAGACTGTACAGTGATTGGGGCGAATGCTCAGAGAGGATGGGCAGACGTCATTTGTGATAATCGCCTGATTCCTTTTGTGTGTCATGAAGGTGAGCAGATCCTCCAAACACACTCAATCCATCATCAGCTCCAGATCTCTTAAAGTTGACTCTACATGTCTGACATGACAAATTCCTCCACAGTGTTTGTTCTGCATGTTGTTGTTGATCAGTCTCTCTCTAGTTTCTGCTTTGTTTTGTGTCCAGAAAAACTGATTGTGATCCAGCAGAATCTGTCGTGGTCTGAAGCTCTGAGATACTGCAGACAGCATCATGTGGATCTGGTCTCGGTTCAGTCAGTGGAGATGCAGCGTCGTGTGATGAACGTGGTTAAACTGGCGTCTACTGAGGCGGTGTGGTTGGGTTTACACAACTACTGCAGCATGAACATGTGGCTCTGGCTGAGTGGAGACATGGTGTGCTATCAGAACTGGGCTCCAGGGAACGGCAGCACACCGGAAAACTGCAAACTGGAGAACAGAAAAGGAGCAGTTCAGTCTGGAGGAGATCAGACCTGGATCAGCCTTCCTGAATCTCACAGACTCAACTTCATCTGCACTAACTACTGAGAGAAGATGTGTTTGTGTGTTTACTTACATTCACTGTTTTCTATTTTTATATGTTTGATTTATTCTTTTATAAGAATATAAAATCCTTAAATCCTATAGTGAATCTGCAGTTTGTGCTTCAAAAATTGCCAAATATTTTATTTCTGTGTTTTATCTGTCATAATATAATGTGTTCTTAAAGGTTTAACATCAATGTTTAAGATTAAGGTTTAAGGTTCTTCTGTTTAAGGTGTAAGATTCTTTAGATGTGATGTGTGTTTTCAGTGTGTTTTCTAGATCTGCTGGTGTTTGGTCTCTGTATGTTTTGCTGAATGTGATTCTGTGAGCAGCAGATCTTCAGTAAATCATGATTTGTGTTTCAGCTGAATGAAATCTGCTTTATTCAGAAAGGCAGAAGAGAAGTTTGGTTGTAAAATTTGATTGATCCTAAATCCTGAAATAAACAGAACATCAGAAGAAATAAACTGATCTACAGTCAGTATTCTTGTCTCCTGTTTTTTGCTAATGGCTCTCCAGCATCACAGTATTCAGGAAGTTATATGTAGTGCAAATATTAAAGTGTGTTTAACAGTTGATTTGTTTGGCTCAGATCTAGTATAGAAGTTTCAGCTTCCTGGAATTAATGTTTCTGCATGGATGATGGTCTTTATTTTAGCACCTCCTGCTGGTGCTTAAGAGTTTGACAAGAAGAAGGATTCTGCTCTCAGTGTCCTATTCACCTTATTCTCCGCCGACGAGCGGGCGCTGCCATTTGAATCTTTTTGTCTCGCGACTCCCGGTCACATTCACTTCCATTCATTTTTTTAAAATTAAAAACTACTCGTTACGCTGCTTGATGTTGCAATTTGATATTTTCTTATTATATTATTCTACTTGGTCTGTATAGTCATGCAAACATTTGTTTGTAGAGCAAGTAGCTTGACCATTTTCTGCCGTTTATTATTCCTAGTCATTTCTCCCATAGGCGACTGAATCGGAAGTTCTAAGACAATCGCGAAAACAGGCGCACTTCCACATTTTAGAATAAGGTCAATATTCCAGTGTATGTCATTTTCTCTAAGTATATCTATATATAGTACATATTCTACAAAGTACACTCACCGGTCACTTTATTAGGTACACCTTAGTAGTATCGGGTTGGACCCACTTTTGCCTTCAGAACTGCCTTAATTCTTTGTGGCAGAGATTCAACAAGGTACTGGAAATATTCCTCAGAGATTTTACTCTATATTGACATAATAGAATCACACAGTTGCTGCAGATTTGTCGGCTGCACATCCATGATGCGAATCTTCTGTTCCACCACATCCCAAAGGTGCTCTATTGGATTGAGATCTGGTGACTGTGGAGACCATGTGAGTACAGTGAACTCATTGTCATGATCAAGAAAGTCTGAAATGAATCGTGCTGTATGACATGGTGCGTTATCCTGCTGGAAGTAGCCATCATAAGATAGGTACACTGTGGTCATAAAGGGATGGACATGGTTAGCATGGTTGTTGACACAATGCTAAATTGATGGTAATGAGCCCAAAGTGTGCCAAGAAAATACCCCCCATTACACCACCACCACCAGCCTGAACCGTTGATACAAGGCAGGATGGATCCATTCTTTCATGTTCTTGAGGCCAAATTCTGACCCGACCATCCAAATGTCGCAACAGAAATGGAGACTCATCAGAGCAGGCAACATTTCTCCAATCTTCTATTGTCCAGTTTTGGTGAGCCTGTGTGAATTGTAGCGTCAGTTTCCTGTTCTTAGCTGACAGGAGCGGCACCCGGTGTGCTCTTCTGCTGCTGTAGCCCATCCGCCTCAAGGTTGGACGTGTTGTGTGTTCAGAGATGCTCTTCTGCAGACCTCGGTTGTAGCGAGTGCTTATTTGAGTTACTGTTGCCTTTATATCAGCTGGAAAAAAGTCTGGCCATTCTCCTCTGACCTCTGGCATCAAGGCTTTTGTACCCACAGAACAAGTCAACTCTAAAAACTGGACTGACGCAGTTTTAGTTTACTGGAACTTTTATGTTAAGCTGCTTTGACAATCTACATTGTGCTAGAGAAATAAAGATGAATTAATTTTAATTGAACTGCCGCTCACTGGATATTTCCACTTTGTCGGATCATTCTCTGTAAACCCTAGAGATGGTTGTACATGAAAATCCCAGTAGATCAGCAGTTTCTGAAATACTCAGACCAGCTCGTCTGGCACCAACAACCATGCCACGTTCAACGTCACTTAAATCCCCTTTCTTCCCCATTCTGATATTGAGTTTAAACTACAGCAGATCGTCTTGACCATGTCTACATGCCGAAATGCATCAAGTTGCTGAGTTTATTCACTGTTGAGAGACAGTAAATAAACATCTGTCCTTTGTCTTTCTGAAGAACAAAGATGTTTAGAGGGCCAGAACTTGCAGAACGGGTTCTTGATCTAATCAACATTGTCTCAGAGACCATGGATTACAGCTGAATGAACCGCTAACTTATCTAGCATATGTTTTACGCAGCAGATGCCCTTCCAGCGTCAACCCATTACTGGGAAAACTTTCCTTTAAAATAAATGAAACTTTATCGACTATTCTAACAGACACTAACACAAACACACATTCATCTCCTCATCCACCACCATGCATGCAGCATCCACCTGGATGAAGCGACAGCAGCCATTTTGCGACAGACCACACACCACACACCAGCTGATTGGTGGAGAGGAGACAGTGATGAAGCCAATTGGAATATGGGGATGGTTAGGAGGCCATGATATACAGAGACCAGTGGGCAGGATTTGGGATTTTTAACGATCACAAAGAGTCGGGACCTCGGTTTAATGTCTCATCCGAAAGACGGAAGTTCCAAGTTTAAGGTTGCAAAAGACTGTAGTCATATTGACTTCTGGTTTTGCACCACACTAAACTTACGACAGAAAGGAAATTAAAAAAGAAAAGTATCTGAGATGGGAAAGTTTGGCTTTGCTGTTTTTCCATCTTAGCGAGGTCCACGTCAGCTCACTGGACCTGAAGAAGAAGGAGCTGTCCTAAGCAGGAACTGAACAACTGTCTCTGTCTCTCTGGGCTCTCTCCTGGGGAGCAGTCTTGATTGCCAGTTTATATAAGGATGGTGTTGTAACTGTTGGAGCTGAGTTGACCAATGAGAAGGTTCCCAGAGGAAGTTTTATGGTGACTTTATGGAAGACTTTATGGAAGACTTTATGGAGTCTTTAAAAAAAAAAAAAAAAAAAGACGTCATTTGCATGTGTAATGGAGGCAGGCTCTTTATCCTTTTTGTTAGAGCAACCGACTCTGTTGCAAAAAGGATCGGCAGGTTACACAAGCAGCTCTTCTATTGTACATTTCTATTCACATCTGACTTTGGACAGAAAAAAGCGAATAGATGAGCCAACATTTCCTCAGACCACTGCTATTTTCAGTCTCCTCGTTTGTTACTGTACTTTAGAAACTCATTAGAAAAATAGAAAAGCCAAACATATGTCACACTAAACAGATGCGACATGAGTGACCAAACCCTGTTATAACGTCACAGCAGCCGTTACATTGTGACTACCGAAGTATACAGTACGTCATGAAAGTTCATATGTAAATCATTTTTTTATTAATTTCTACTTTCTTCCTAAAAGACACTGATGTCAGCATGCAAATAAGGGGAAAAGAAGAGGACAGAAAACACATATGGAGGAAGCTAAATATGAACAGGGTTTTTTGGTGTAATAAAAAAATGTGACGCACAAGGTTATACAAAAATAATAAAACAAGCTGATTAATTCTGAAATTTAAAATGTAAACTCTCTCTCTCATATATATATATATATTAGCGAGGCAGAGGGAAAACACAAACACAGTTGGGTTGAGTTACAAACAATGCCCCGGAGGGTGCTTTATTTACAAGTGAAATAGTGATTAAATGGGTGCTCTTCTTGGGGTGCGTGCTCAAGGGCTCCGGGGAGATGGTGAAGGCTGGTGAGAGTTCTGGTGTTGGATCGGTCACGAGCTGGATTCGGCTGTGGGAGAGACAAAGAGACACAAGCGTTAGCACAGGGAGTCATGTGGAAATGAAGCTCATCTTCCTCCTGTGTGGGGCTGGCTTTTATCTCTCCCTGGCTGATGAGGTCCAGCTGTGAGCGATCCGGTGCTGATTCCAGATGAGGTTCCAGCTGGGATGAATTTGTGACCAGGGCGATGTGGCATCAGCAGACTTGCTACAATATATATATATATATATATATATATATATATATATATATATATATATATATATATATATATATATATATATTTTTTTTTTTTTTTTAATTTTAATTTTTTAAGTCTGTTTTTCCTGATGCTGATGGACACGGATGTCAGTATGGAAAAAAGGGAAAGAACATGTATAGAGGAAGCAAAATATGAAAATGAATTTAGAGTAATAAACATGCTGTGACGTTCTAAGTTATGGATGAGAGCAGATATAGAATAATCACACAGTCTGAATCTGTAGACAGAAACATCAGACTGACGACAGAAACACACCAGCTCTGAAGTAAGAACTACTCACATCTACATTATTTACACACAAACACACTCCTGACATCTGTTGATGCTCTTATTGATTGTTTACTGTACATTTGTGTTTCTTTTTACCTGCTTAAATGTTTTACTCTAAAATGAATCTGACTGTTTTTCTATATTTCTCTTCCTCAGAAATGGCTCAGACTCTATATTTCCCTCTTCTCCTCATTGGTGAGTGTTTGTAGTTTTATTTATGGTTTATAGTTTCATTATGTTTGACTCTGTTCTGAAAAACATTAAAGCAAAGTGTCTCTTTCACAGCTCTCTGCTCAATATCTGAATGTGTTCAGCATCAGTATCACTTTATAAATGAGCAGAAGACCTGGACTGAAGCTCAGAGATACTGCAGAGAGAAATACACAGATCTGGCCACTGTTGACAACATGAACGACACGATCCAGCTGATGAACAGCGTGAATGGGAATGTCTGGATTGGTCTTCAGAAGACGAGTGTTGATAAATGGCATTGGTCTTCAGGTGATCCTGTGCTCTTTCAGAACTGGGCATCTGGAAAACCAACCGGCGTTAGTGACTGTACTGTTATGTACATTGGACAGTGGATTAATGAGGCATGTAGTAACACCCATTTCTTCATCTGCTTCCAAGGTGAGTATAAGCTTCTAAAAAGCTTCAAATCAAACTGTATATGTGACAACATGTAATAGAAAAAAAAAAAAAAAAAACTGAAATTGTGATCTCATAAATCTATTGTCAAATTGCATAGTTATATTCATAAACATATACTTTTTTGGTAACAAGCATTTCTGATGCTTGCACTGCTACATCTGTACACATCATCAGTCATAGATCAAAAGAGAAATAAATAATGAACTGATAAAATAATATTTCTATTTTATTTTCTTAAAGTGAGCACAGGACTGGTGTTTGTCAATCAGCTGATGAACTGGAGAAATGCTCAGAGTTACTGCAGACAGAATCACATTGATCTGGTCAGTGTGAGGAACCAGAATGAGAATCAACAGCTGGAGAAGTTCATAAATGACAGAAACTCATCTGGATCTGCAGTCTGGATCGGTCTGTTCAGAGACACATGGCAGTGGTCAGATCAGAGCAACTCCTCATTCAGATACTGGGATACTGTTGAACCAAACAATGTTGGAGGGAATGAAGACTGTGCAATGATCAGTCAGTATCTTCAGGGACTATGGAATGACATTCCTTGTCACTTTCAGTTTCCTTTTGTGTGTCATAAGGATTTTTTTGTGCTTCATGAAGGTGAGCAGATCCTCCAAACACACTCAATCCATCATCAGCTCCAGATCTCTTAAAGTTGACTCTACATGTCTGACATGTCAAATTCCTCCACAGTGTTTGTTCTGCATGTTGTTGTTGATCAGTCTCTCTCTAGTTTCTGCTTTGTTTTGTGTCCAGATAAACTGATTGTGATCCAGCAGAATCTGTCGTGGTCTGAAGCTCTGAGATACTGCAGACAGAATCATGTGGATCTGGTCTCGGTTCAGTCAGTGGAGATGCAGCGTCGTGTGATGAACGTGGTTAAACTGGCGTCTACTGAGGCGGTGTGGTTGGGTTTACACAACTTCTGCAGCATAAACACGTGGCTCTGGGTGACTGGAGACATGGTGTGCTATCAGAACTGGGCTCCAGGGAACGGCAGCACACCGGAAAACTGCAAACTGGAGAACAGAAAAGGAGCAGTTCAGTCTGGAGGAGATCAGACCTGGATCAGCCTTCCTGAATCTCACAGACTCAACTTCATCTGCACTAACTACTGAGAGAAGATGTGTCTGTGTGTTTACTCACGTTCACTGAATTCTATTTTTATATGTTTAATTTATTCTTAAAATCCTAAAATCCTGTAGTGAATCTGCAGTTTGTGCTTAAAAAAATTGCAGAATGTTTAATTTCTGTGTTTTATCCGTCATAATATATTGTGTTCTTAAAGTTTTAACATCAATGTTTAAGATTAAGGTTTAAGGTTCTTGTGTTTAAGGTGTAAGATTCTTTAGATGTGATGTGTGTGTTTTCAGTTTGTTTTCTAGATCTGCTGGTGTTTGGTCTCTTCATGTTTTGCTGAATGTGATTCTGTGAGCAGCAGATCTTCAGTAAATCATGATTTGTGTTTCAGCTGAATGAAATCTGCTTTATTCAGAAAGGCAGAGAGAAGTTTGGGTATAAAATGTGATTGATCCTAAATACTGAAATAAACAGAACATCAGATGAAATAAACTGATCTACAGTCAGTGTTCTTGTCTCCTGTTTATTTGCTAATGTAAATTAATCAGAAAATTAAAGGCAGTGCATATATTAAAGTGTGTTTAACTGTTGATTAGTTTGGCTCAGATTTAATATGGAAATTTCAGCTTCCTGGAATGAATGTTTCTGCCGGGATGATGGTTTTTACTGTAACACCTCCTGCTGGTGTTTGAGAGTTTGAAAAGAAGAATTCTGTTCTCAATTGTGTGCAGTATTCCAGTGTAGTTATTTTTCTCAATGTATACAGTGAGGGCAATATAAATTAAACACATTTTTATGTTTTTTTTCCTGGGAATATTATTCCTAAAAGGACTGTCGACATGAAATTGAAGCAGATTTTAGTAAAAACCCAAACAGTACAAACATAAACATAAAACAAAACAAAAAAGATCTGTAAAATTAGTTCTGTGGAATAACAGTGAAATAACACAAGTAGAAAGAGCTGAACTACTGAAATGTTGTTAATACTTCATATTAACGGCTTGTTTGGTGCTGCAGTTCAAAGACGCCTCTCATAAGGAGATTGAAGTCTCATGCATTGCTCAGGTGTGAGTTTCTCACAGACTTCAACAGTGTCAAAATCTTGATGCTTCTGTGGGTCTCATCTATCAAATCTGAGCTTTATTCTGTATTTTCTATTGGATTAGGGTCAGGTGATTGGCTGGCCCAAAAGCATCTGAGAGTCTCCTCGGCTGTGTTTTGGATCATTGTCTTGCTGAAATGTCCTCCCTGGTTTCATCTTCATCCTCCTGCTAATATAGATGTTGGATTGAAGCAGCTGATATTCACTTACACAGAAAAAGGGCAGAGGCTTGCTGAAGAACTGCTGACTTTCACACCCTTTCTTCATGTGTTCAATACTTTTCCCTATGTCATTTCATTTTATTGCACAGAACTTCATTTGTAAACTTATTATATTTATTTTCTTTGAGTGTGTAAATATATATATATATATATATATATATATATATATATATATATATATATATATATATATATATGGATTTCTTTGGTTGCTATCAACATCCAGTGAAAATTTTAAGTCTGCAGTACCTTTAGGGTACGGTACGTTTAACTAGTGTTAATGTGTCTTCTGAACTCAGGGGCTCACTCATGAACCGTATTCGAGTCTGCCTGAAAGAGGTATGGTTTGTGCAGACTCTGGAACGGTTCACTTCTGATATGAATGAAATTGTGCCAAATAACAGAAATGAACTGACAAACATACTTCAAACTTTCGTTTTTATACTGTTCATTCATGTGTGTCTGTGAATCACCTAATTTGGTGACAAACAGGACTGACCCAGTGCAAACAGTGACAACTTGTCTCCACCAAAAAGACTTCTGCAGACATCGCGTGATGATATGAAGGTTTAAAATATTTTTTTGCAGCAGATAGATGCAAGTGGCTTTCTGTATTTTGGTTTTGGTAGCAAAACAAAAAGATTTAGTAAAAGCAGAATGACTGTGATATATTGACGTCTCTGTTTTGGTGCTTTGCTTTCGTGCCCGTCACCTAGCAACAACTGTACACACAGCAGCTTGATGACGCAAGCGTACAGGGTTCAGAAGGAAAACAGACAGTGTGAACACAAATCAGCTGAGAAGGTGGCAAGAGGGGACAATCAAACCTGGGTACGATCCAGGCAGTTAAACCAAGTGTGAAAGCACCCTTAGAAACATTGTTTTCTGAAAAAAAAAATGATGACGCGTTTAATACTTATTTTTCCTGCTGTATCACTTTAATACCCACCAAACTCCAAATAGTAACAGTTCTTGACCCCAGGGAGCTACAAACTAAAATAAGTATCAATGGAAAGAAGACCCTTTGAGCTTTTACTATTGTCCCCCCTACTGAAAAAAAACAGCTTAAACCAGCCTAGGCTGGTTGGCAGGTTTTAGAGGGGTTTTGGTCATTTCCAGGCTGGTTACCAGCCATTTCCAGCCTGGTCTTAGCTGGTCAGGCTCTGAGATGACCAGCTAAAACCAGCTTGACCAGCCTAGCCAGGCTGGGAGCCCAGCCAAAACCAGCTATGCCCAGCTTAAACCAGGCTGGTCAAGCTGGTTTTAGCTGGATTTTGCTGGTCAGTTTCCAGCCTGACCATCTAAGACCAGGCTGGAAATGGCTGGTAACCAGCCTGGAAATGACCAAAACCCCTCTAAAACCAGCCTGGTAGACCAGCTAAAACCAGCTTACTAGCCTAGGCTGGTTTAAGCTGGATTTTTCTGCAGGGCCATCTAGAAAGAAACCTTTAATTTCATGCTAAAAATATAAAAGTTATCTTTCACCCCCTGCTGGACAGATAAGGAACTACAGGGTGAAACTAGAGTTTTAGAAATGCAGGCCTAGAAACACTTTCAAGCCTCTCCAGATGTCCAGGAACAAACACACTATTGAAACTCCAGCAAACACCAACAATCACTGCAGTGGCGACTCTCAGAGACTCTTTCAGGAAATACTTGAACATGACCCGTGACTGAATTCTCTGATGAACTGCATCTCTGATGATGTCCAGCACTGGAGGAAGATTACTGAGGAGAAAAGTCAAATCTCCACAGCAGTGAAACTCCTCCATCTGCCACAGCGTGAGGGTGAGTGAATGACGGCTGAAGCTTCAGTGCTTTAATCTCTCAGTGTGCTGGATTTCACCATGTTTGCTGTTGTGTAGTGTTTGCTGTGTTCACCCTGTTTGTGTCAGGAATGGGACTGGAAGGACACAAATGCAGGAATGAACAAATGAACAGCAAAGCCAGTAGTCAGGGTCACAAAATAACAGCCAAAAAAATAACACAAAAATCCAAAAAGATCAAACAAATAGTCTTTAGGACCTCCTCCGTTACCGGGTATGTAAAGAGAAAAATAAAAATTTCCGATGGGGAAAAACAGAGTCTCTCGGCCAGTGGCGCGCTGCACACAAGGGGAAAAAACAACAAAAAACGGCCGGGGTTAAGACAGCAAAAAATATATTGAGAAAAGAATGTCCTTACAATCTCCTCCGGTAGAGGGCGCACTATGGCCCGGCTGTTTTAGATGTGACCGACGAGAGTGAGCGAGGGAGAGGGGAAGCCGGACAGCAGGTGATGTCGGAGAACTCAGTGCGGAGGGGATGACGGTGCCTGAGAACAGAGGGATATGAGCCAAAAGGGAACACACACAAGAAGGACAGAGCGCTAGAAGCTAGATGACGGCCAGGCGAAACACAACTGGAAGGGATAACACCAACCAACACGACAGGACTAGAGAGACAACCCGGAAGACAGTTACACGGACTGACACACAACGATCTGACACAGGATGACACACAAGAGGGAACTAAATAGGGGAAGGAGCATAACTGAATCCAGGTGAGACCAATTAAATCATGATAATAGTAAAAGGTAACAAGGGGGGAGGGAGAAATATACGTTAAGCACAAGGTGACAGACCAAAACAAAACATCCACGCGTGCTAATGACATGACAACATAAACAAAGGCGGCGTGGTCAAACCAGGGGACAAACCAGAAGGGACAAGGGGGGAATACATCACAGGTTTAACCCTAGATACATGAAAAATAGGGTGTACCCGACCAAGCTTGGGGGGAAGCTTGAGCCTTACCACCACCGGACTCAAGACTTTAGTGATTTGATATGGACCAATGAACCTGGGGGCCAGCTTGCGTGAAGGCACCCTGAGAGACAGGTCCTTGGTGGAGAGCCATACTCTTTGACCACAAATGTAATGAGGGGCAGGAGTCCGGCGTTGGTCGGCCGCTGCTTTGGTTTGTCTGCCAACTCAGACCAAGGCCTCCCTAGCTTTCCTCCAGGTGCGTCAACACTGCCGAACGAAAGCCAGGGCAGACGGAACGGCAGCTTCAGGTTCCTGTGAGGAAAACAAAGGGGGTTGAAATCCAATTGAACACTCAAATGGGGACAAACCTGTAGCTGACGACGGAAGAGAGTTGTGAGCGTACTCGACCCACGACAGTTGTTGGCACCAGGAGCTAGGATTGTGGGACGCCAGGCAGCGGAGAGTTCGTTCCAAATCCTGGTTGGCTCGTTCAGACTGCCCGTTGGTCTGAGGATGGAATCCTGATGACAGACTTGTAGAAGCCCCGATCTGTCGACAGAACTCTTTCCAGAAGCGGGAGACAAACTGGGGACCCCTGTCAGAAACCACATTAACCGGAAGACCATGAATCCGGAATACGTGATCAATCACCACTTGCGCAGTCTCCTTGGCTGAAGGAAGTTTGGGTAGGGGAATGAAATGGACTGATTTAGAGAAACGGTCCACCACCGTGAGAATGACGGTGTTTCCTTTAGATTCTGGGAGACCAGTGACAAAATCAAGGGCCACGTGTGACCATGGGCGGGACGGGATGGGTAGGGGGCGAAGCAGACCAACGGGAGGTGCATTAGAAGTTTTGTTCTGGGCACAAACAGAACAGGCCGCCAAAAACTGCCTAACGTCTATGGCCATGGATGGCCACCAGAATCGTTGTTGAATCATAGTCAGCAATCTCTGCACTCCTGGGTGACAGGCTAGCCTGGACGAGTGTCCCCACTGGATGACCTCTGAGCGAAGTCTGGTTGGAACAAACAGACGTCCCGCTGGGACCCTCCCTGGAACTGGGATCTTTTGTATGGCCTTCTCCACCCGTCTCTCAATGTCCCAGGAGAGAGACGCCACCACCATTTCTTTTGGTAAAATGGCATCATCCGATTTCTCCTTTCCTGGGGCCTCAAAGAGACGGGAGAGGGCATCGGGCTTGACATTCTTGGTTTCAGGTCTGAATCATAGGGTAAATTTAAAGCGGTCAAAGAAAAGGGCCCAGCAAGCCTGTCGGGGTCAGCCTCCTGGCCGAACGGATATATTCGAGATTCTTGTGATCCGTCCAGACCAGGAAAGGTTGGGCTGCCCCTTCTAGCCAGTGACGCCACTCCCCCAGAGCCAGCCTGACTGCCAATAATTCTCGGTTCCCTACGTCATAATTCCGTTCCGAAGGGTATAGGCGGTGGGAAAAGAAGGCACACGGATGTACTTTCCCGTCCAGGCAAGACCTCTGAGATAGAACTGCGCCTACCCCGACATCAGATGCATCCACCTCAACAATAAATTGTTGTTCAGGATCTGGAATGGACAAAACAGGAGCAGAGACAAAACGGGACTTCAATTCATCAAAGGCCTCCTGTGCATCACTATTCCACTTGAACCATACCTTGGGAGAGGTGAGTGCTGTTAAAGTTGCAGCAATCTGGCCAAAGTTCCTGATGAATCGCCGGTAAAAGTTTGCAAAGCCCAGGAACCGCTGCAGAGCTTTACGAGAGTCAGGGGTTGGCCACTCGGCAACAGCCCTTATCTTACAGGGATCTGCCTGGATCTCTCCCGCTGAGATGATGAACCCTAGAAACGGAATTGACTGGGCATGGAAAACGCACTTCTCCGCCTTGACATAAAGTTGGTTCTCCAACAACCGTTGTAGCACCTGGCGTACGTGTTGAATATGTATCTGCAGGCACGAGGAAAAGATCAAAATATCATTGAGATACACAAAGACAAAACGATTAACCATGTCTCTCAACACATTATTATCCAGGGCCTGAAAAACAGCCAGGGCGTTGGTCAGACCGAACGGTAAGACCCGGTATTCAAAGTGTCCTGTAGGGGTGTTAAAGGCTGTCTTCCACTCATCCCCCTCACGTATGCGAACAAGATGGTAGGCATTCCTGAGGTCAAGTTTGGTGAAAACCTTGGCTCCCTGCAACAGCTCAAAAGCAGACGACATGAGAGGTAGGGGGTACCTGTTTTTAATGGTAATGTCGTTGAGCCCTCGATAATCAATGCATGGACGCAGGGAGCCATCCTTCTTCTTAACAAAGAAGAATCCAGCACCTGCAGGAGATGAGGAGGGTCGGATGAGACCGGTTTTAAGGGATTCATTAATGTACCTGTCCATAGCCTCTCTCTCTGGACCAGAAAGGGAAAACAAGTGTCCCTTAGGCGGAGAAGTGCCTGGGAGGAGCTCAATGGCACAATCGTACAGTTTGTGAGGAGGCAAGGAAGTGGCCCAGGACTTGTTAAACACCTGGCGCAGGCCGTGGTACTCCACCGGGACCCCAGTCAGATCAGCAGCCTCTGCCTGTAACACAGAGGACACAGAAACAGGAAAAGGGGCACTGCCCAGACAAGAAGACAAACAATACTGGCTCCAAGATAAAATGGCATTACCAGACCAATCAACATGAGGACCATGCTTTACTAACCACGGGTGCCCCAACACTATGGAGGCACTGGGGAATCTAGAAGCAACAGAGTGGTCACCTCGTGATGATTGCCTGAAACAGTCAGGTTAACAGGAGGGGTAGAAAGGGAAACAGTGGTTATAAGGGAGCCGTTGAGGGAGCGAGCAGGGATAGGATCAGGAAGAGGGATAGCAGGAATTCCCCACAAAGCAGCTAGGGAGGAGTCCATAAAATTTCCTTCAGCCCCCGAGTCAACCAGGGCTGAACAAGAATTTGAGGAATCACTGAAGTGTACAGAAACAGGAAGAAGAGTGCGGGAGGAAGAGTGTAGGAAAGGGGTAGTGCTCACCAGTATCCCCCTCTTCACTGGTGAGGCTTGGCGTTTGAGTGGGCAGGCTACAGCAAAATGTCCAGGCTTCCCACAGTAAAGGCAGAGTCCCTGGACGAAGCGTTGCTGTCTCTGCAGTGGGGTAAGACGAAGACGCCCTACTTGCATGGGCTCCGGATCCATTGGAGCAGAACCAGATGCTTCTGCAGCCAAGACTGGACGGGGATCCTCCACTCTCCATGGGGGGCGAACCGTTAGACGTTGACGATGACGATGGAGACGTCCCTCAATCCGCAGGCCCATGTTAATTAGGTCATCAAGGTCCTGGGGAAGATCCTGTGTGGCCAGCTCGTCCTGAATGTCATCCTGTAACCCGGCGCGGAACATAGACCTACACGCGCCCTTGTTCCAGTCACAGGATGCCGCCAGAGTCTTGAAGGCGATGGCATATTCAGTAACGGATTGTCCTGCCTGGTGTAGACGTGCCAGCTGGTCCGCTGCTTCCTGGCCCCGGACTGATTGGTTAAATAATCTTACCATCTCTTGGCGAAAGTCTTCAAACGAAGCACAGCAAGGGGCTCTAGTCTCCCACACTGACGTTCCCCAGTCTCGAGCTTTACCGGTGAGGAGGGTCAATACAAACGCCACTTTAGATTCCTCAGATACATAAGTGCGTGGTTGTAAGGTGAAAACCACTGCACACTGAGACAAAAAGGCTCTACAGGAATTAGGGTCTCCGTTGTAGGGTGGAGGGTTGTTGCAACGGGGTTCCGGATCATGATGACGGAGAAGACCCCCCTGGGCTGCCTCATGCTGTAGGTCCTGGACGAGTGCAGTTAGCTCTGCCACTTGATTGGCCAGGAATTCCACCTCCCTGGTGGTGTTGGTTAATCTAGCCTCATGCTGGCCTAAGAGTGCACCCTGCTGGGTGACTGCGGTTCTGACCGTGTCTGAACCTGCTGCGTCCATTCTCTGGTCAGATCGTACTGTCAGGAATGGGACTGGAAGGACACAAATGCAGGTTCAAATTAAAGATTTTAATGAACAGCAAAGCCAGTAGTCAGGGTCACAAAATAACAGCCAAAAAAATAACACAAAAATCCAAAAAGATCAAACAAATAGTCTTTAGGACCTCCTCCGTTACCGGGTATGTAAAGAGAAAAATAAAAATTTCCGAGGGGGAAAAACAGTCTCTCGGCCAGTGGCGCGCTGCACACAAGGGGAAAAAACAACAAAAAACGGCCGGGGTTAAGACAGCAAAAAATATATTGAGAAAAGAATGTCCTTACAAACTCCTCCGGTAGAGGGCGCACTATGGCCCGGCTGTTTTAGATGTGACCGACAAGAGTGAGCGAGGGAGAGGGGAAGCCGGACGGCAGGTGATGTCGGAGAACTCAGTGCGGAGGGGATGACGGTGCCTGAGAACAGAGGGATATGAGCCAAAAGGGAACACACACAAGAAGGACAGAGCGCTAGAAGCTAGATGACGGCCAGGCGAAACACAACTGGAAGGGATAACACCAACCAACACGACAGGACTAGAGAGACAACCCGGAAGACAGTTACACGGACTGACACACAACGATCTGACACAGGATGACACACAAGAGGGAACTAAATAGGGGAAGGAACATAACTGAATCCAGGTGAGACCAATTAAATCATGATAATAGTAAAAGGTAACAAGGGGGAGGGAGGAATATACGTTGAGCACAAGGTGACAGACCAAAACAAAACATCCACGCGTGCTAATGACATGACAACATAAACAAAGGCGGCGTGATCAAACCAGGGGTGTGACAGTTTGCTTTAGTGTAATGTTGCTTTTTTGAGCTGAGCTGATTGTGTAGTGTTTGCTGTTGTGTAGTTTTTGCTGTGTTTACCCTGTTTGCTTTAGTGTAGTGTTGTGTCGCTGTTTTTGAGCTGAGCTGATTGTGTGTGGTGTTTGCTGTTGTGTAGTGTTTGCTGTGTTTCCACTGTTTGTTTTAGTGTTGTGTCGCTCTTTTTGAGCTGTGCTGATACAGGTTTGCTGTTGGTTGTTTTTGTCTTGTTTGATTTAGTTGTGCTGTGTTTGCTGTTTTTTTAATGTTTAGAGTTTCTGTGTTTTGTGTTTGCTGATTATAAGTTGTTAGTTTTGCAGTGTTTCCTGGGACTGATGTTTCTGCATATAGGTAAAGTTGGTTTTATTTTCACACATTCGTTCAGTGACACACTCCTTATGCTGTTGACCACGGCACTTTGAATATTTGGTCTGAAATATCCTGCAAGTGTGACTTGAAAAAAAAAGACATCAGCACTATTTATTTAATTAATACTTTTATGAAATTATATTATTAAAGAGAAAGTCCGGATGTTTGAATATAAAACCAACTTTACCTCTTGTTTCAGCAGTGTTTTTGTCCTGTGTTTGGTGTTTTCCTGGTTGCTGTTTCTGCTGTGTGTTTCCTTTATTACTTTGATTTTTGCTTGGCTTTTTCAGTATTGTGTTTTGCTGTGATAGTGTTTTCAGTGTTTCCTTTTTCCCTGTTTTTGCAGTGTTTGATTTTGTGTTTGGTGCTTTCCTGATTTTGCTGTTTTGCAGTGTTTGGCGTCTCTTCAGTGTTCGCTTCTATTGCTGTGTTTGCTGTTTTAATGTGTGACATATTTGCAGTGTTTGCTTTATTTCAAATGTTTGCTGTTTCTTTAGTGTTTGCTTTTATTGCTGTGTTTGCTGTTTAAAGGTGTGATATATTTGCAAGGTTTGCTTTATTCCAGTGTTGGCTGCAGTGTTTGATTTGTTGAGGTAATGTTGGTTCCCCTTCGGGGGGAACTTCAGCACTATAAGTGGATTTGATTGTAAAATCCACGCATTGGGAGGTTCGGTTCAGAAGCTACTCGTCTGAAAGAGTATTGAACGGGCCAATTAAGAATGAATTGGCAGCGCAAGCCTGCGCAGGTGAGCGGCATAAGCAATCAACTGAGTATATAAGCTCACCTGGCGCCAGCAGACGCTATCCTTTTCGCTTCAGAGACTTTCTGATCGAGTCGATGAGGGTTCCTCCTGCTGTGACCAGCGATTCTGAGCGAACGAGAGCATTCTCCCGGTCCAGAGTGTGTACACGCAGTGGCAGACGGTCGAGCTGGGTTTCTCCCTTGCCTGGCGTTCTTTGGGTCCGGTCCTCCAGAGCGGTGCGTATAAAGTTGCAAACTTCACAGAAAGAGCAACACAGTCGTGCAGCACGTCCTTATCAGGACGGCGCTCCGACTGTGCGTTTCTGGATGCGGTGGTTTCCTGTCCTCGGATGATGGGCGCGGGCACTGTGTTACATGTCTGGGGGTCCAGCATGTTAATGCGCTGCTCGCGGGCAGTTCATGTCGTCATTGCGATGCCATGACTGTTGCGCAAGATCGCGGTTAGCCTTTGCAAAAAGGCGAACCACCCCAGTTGTCCCCTGCTCTGCAGCGGGCACTCGGGCAGATCTGAGGGTTTCAGCGAGAGATAATCCGTCGCCCACGGGCCCGCGGACCTCCCGCTCCTCTAAGCGCTCCATCCAAGCTTCGGGCGGAGGAAGCGATCCGTCTAACAGATGGTAGCCCTTACGCCCGATGACACCGGAGACCAGATGTCCACCGCGGCATCGGAGGGTGGGCTTTCATTGTCCGATGATGATCCAGACCCACTCGCCCCCTTCGGGCTGGTGAGCGCTGTCACTACGGATCCTGAAACGGACATGTTAGCCGTGCTTTCCCGGGCTGCTTCGGCCGTGGGTTGGAGATGGTTTATCCCCCAGCTCCGCGGCCGGACCGACTAGAGGGGCGTTCCCTTCTTCCCGGAGGTGCACAGTAGGCTCACGCGGTCTTGTAAAGCACTTTTTTCTGCTCGTGCTGCGTGTTCCTCCACCCTAACCACTCTTGACGGTGAAACAGCCAGGGGGTATGTGGCGATTCCTCAGGTTGAGTGCGCGATGGCGGTAAATCCGCGCGGCGCCTCTTCTTGGCGGGGTCCGCCTCGTCTCCCATCCAAAGCCTGTAAGTTATCTACCTCCCTCGGAGCTAGAGCTTACATAGCTGCGGGCCAGGCTGCTTCCGCCTTGCATGCGATAGCCACCTACCAGCGCTACCAAGCGCAGGCGCTGGCCGAGCTGCACGAGGGTGGGTCCAACCCAGGCTTACGAGCTTCGCACCGCCGCCGACTTAGCTCTTCGGACTACTGAGTCCGCTGCGTGTGCGTTGGGGAGGACGATGTCCACATTAGTGGTCCAGGAGCGCCACCCCTGGCTGATATGCGCAAAGTCGACAAAGTCCGCTTTCTTGACTTCCCCATATACCCAGCCAGGTTCGGCGACACTGTCTGTGAATTCACCCAGGAATTCAAGGCGGTGAGAGAGCAGTTGGTGGGTGATGTCTTATCGGCGGTCCGTAGCCCGCTCCGCCCGCCGTGCCATTCATACCTGCTCCTCGCCGAAGGCGCCCGCCTACGAGAGCTGCTCCGCCCCCGCACACGCCTAAGGCGAAGCGAGCGCGTCGTGCACCTCGGAAGCAGGCAGCCCCCCTGCCCAGAACGCCGCTAAGTCCGGCAACGGACCGCGAAGCGCCCCTGGGACAGGCCATCTGGAGAAGAGGGAACTTGCTCTTTCCCCGCTGGAGGGCGGGGCCCCATTTCCAACGGCACTTTTTACTGCCATGAAAACATTATGAAAGGGCACTTTTCACTCCCCAGATGTGACAGCCCGAAATCTGCCAGTCTGGGACGCTATGCTTTCTAGCTTGCAGATTCGGTGCGTTTCGCCAGTGGCTCACGAGCGCTGGGAGGACGGTCTCCTTTCTCCCACCCCTCGAGCCTCCCCTCCGGAGCTCGGGTTTGGAGTGAGAGCAAATATCTCACCTCCAGCTTTTCCGTGGGACCCGCGAGCTTCCCGGATCAGCACACCCACTCCGCGCTGCCCCACTGCTGGTACGTCAGCGATTGTAGCGATGAGTCCATTAGCGAGAGCTCTGCCTGCCTGGTTAGCGCGGGCCAGCTCTTCGCGGTGGCTCATACGCACAATCAGACTCGGCTATGCGATTCAGTTCGCGAAACGGCCCCCCAAGTCACGGGTGTGTATTCACCAGGGTCAGCCCCCTGTCCGCCCCTGTCTTGCGAGAGGAGATTGCTGTCCTCCTGGCGAAGGATGCAATCGAGCCGCTCCCTCCAGCCGAGATGGAGAGCGGGTTTTACAGCCCACGCTTCATCGTGCCCAAAAAGAGCGGTGGGTCACGGCCAATCCTAGATCTGCGCGTTTTGAACCGCTGCCTGCACAAGCTGCCGTTCAGAATGCTCACGCAGAAGCGCATCCTCCGGTGCGTTCGTCCTCTGGGTTGGTCTGCAGCATTAGACCTGATGGACGCGTATTTCCATGTCTCCACTCTTCCTCGCCACCGACAGTTTCTGCGGTTTGCGTTTGAAGGTCGAGCTTGGCAATACAAAGCCCTCCCCTTCGGGCTCTCTCTGTCTCCGCGGGTCCTCACCAAGCCCGCGGAGGGTGCCTCAGCGCCCCTTCGGCTCGCGGGCATCTGCATACTCAATTTCTTTACGACTGGCTGAATTGCCCTCTCTTTTGATTATGCACAGAGTTGATTATGCACAGAGACAAAGTGCTCTGGCACTTCCACCTGTGGGGGTTTCAGGTCAACCGAGAAAAGAGCAAACTCGCCCCCGTGCAGAGGATCTCTTCTCTCGGGCTGGAGCTGGACTCGGTCACCATGGCAGCGCGCCTCTCCGGAGAGCGCGCTCAGCTGATGCTGTACTGTCTGAGAGAGCTCGACAGTAAAATAGTGGTCCCACTGAAACAATTTCAGAGGCTCCTGGGGCATATGGCATCCGCAGCCGCTTCATGCCGCTCGGATTATTCTATATGAGACCACTTCAGCACTGGCTTCACGATCGAGTCCCCAGACGCGCATGGCACGCGCGCGCACACCGAGTCTCTGTTACTGCGCTGTGTCGCCGCGCCCTCAGCCCTTGGAGCGACCCCTCGTTCCTACAGGCCTGGGTGTCTCTAGAACAGGCGTCCAGTCTTGTTGTCGTTTCAGCAGACGCTTCCAACACGGGCTGGGGGGCTGTGCGTTGCGGGCATGCGGCTGCGGACCTGTGGAAAGGTACCCAGTTGCATTGGCATATCGCCTGGAGCTGTTGGCAGTGTTCCCCGCTCTCCACCGTTTTTTTCCGGTGTTGGAGCGGCAACAAGTGCTGGTCAGGACGGACAGTACGGCGGCGGTGGCGTATATCAGCCGTATAGGGGGTATGCGCTCTCGCCGCATGTCTCAGCTCGCCCGCCGTCTGCTCCTCTGGAGTCACCCGCGGCTGAAATCGCTGCACGCCATTCATATTCAGGCAAGCTCAACCGTGCAGCCGATGCGCTCTCACGGCAGCCTTGCGTCCTGGAGAATGGAGACTCCACCCCGAGTCTGTTCAGCTGATATGGGCGCGATTCGGGGAAGCCCAGATCGATCTGTTGCTTCCCCCGAGATCGCTCATTGCCAGTTGTTCTTTCCCTGACCGAGTGCTCTCGGCACGGATGCACTGGCTTACAGCTGGCCTCGGGGCACGCGCAATACGCGTTTCCCCCAGTGAGCCTGCTCGCGCAGTTACTGTGCATGGTCAGGGAGGACGAGGAACAGGTTGCTGGTTGCGCCCCTCTGGCTCAACCGGACCTGGATGTCAGAGCTCTCCCTCGCGATAGCCCTCCCCTGGCAGTCCCTTCGAGAGAGCACCTACTCTCTCAGGGACAGGGCACCACCTGGCACCCTCGCCGATCTTTGAAGAGATTTTTAGACGCGAGGAAGACTTAGGTAACCTCCGATTGCGGTGGCTAATACCGTCACTCGGGCTAGAGCCCCCTCCCCGAGCGCGCCTATGCCCTGACGTGAAGTCTATTCACTGAATGGTGTGTCTCTCGCTGAGAAGACCCCCGTAATTTGCCAGATCAGCGTTGTGCTTTCTTTACGCCGAGAGAAGTTGGAGAGCAGGCTGTCGCCCTCCACACTCAAGGTTACGTGGCTGCCATCTCCGCTCTCATAACGCGGTGGCTGGCAGCACCGTGGGAACGCATAACCTCATCATCCGGTTCCTCAGGGGCGTTAAGCGAATTAATCCACCCCGCCCCCTCTCATGCCCTCTTAGGATCTCGCAGATCCCTTCGATCCTCGACTCAGTATATTTCTGTCCCTGAGGACAGCTCTGCTGGTCGCGTTGATATCGATTAGAGGGTCGGGGACCCGGAGGCATTTTTCGGTCAGTGACTCGTGCCTGTAATTGGGCTGGCTTCTCTCACGTATGAGACCCCGCCCGCGATATGTGCCCAAGGTTCCTACCACTCCGTTTTAATACGAGGTAGTGAGCCTGCAAGCGCTGCCCTCGGAGGAGGCAGACCCAGCCCTTATTTATTGTCCAGTTCGCGTTTTGCGTATTATCCGGACCGCACTCAGAGTTTAGATCATCTGAGCAGCTCTTCGTCTGTTATAGCGGTCGGCAGCAGGGAAGTGCCGTACCGAAATAAGTTCCCACTAGATTGTGGATGCCTTTCTTTCACTATCAGAGCCGAGATGAGCCGCGTCCCCCGAGAGCGTGTGCGCACTCCACTCGGAGCTTCGCATCCTCTCGAGCGCGCGCACGCGGCGCCCCTCTAACAGACATCTGTAGAGCTGCGGGCTGGGTGACACCCAACACATTTGCAAGGTTTTACAATCTGCGAGTGGAGCCGGTTTCCTCAAGGGTATTAGGTAACCCTTGGTGATTGAGGAAACAATTCGGTAGGGTGTTGAAACACGCTTGCTGCGCCATTTTCCCTAACACGGAGATACGTGCGCCTTTTTATCTGTCAGTAAAGTTCCCCGTCAGGTGAGCCCTGCAGATTCCTCCGTGGCCCCCAGCACTGACTCAGCGGAGGAGTCACTTGCTGGCCCACTACGTTGTAGGTCTGCCCGCTGGTCAGCCCGCGTTTTGGGTAAAGGTGCCTGCTATGCGTGGTCCCCACTAGGCGATCCCATATGCTTATTCAGCCACGGTTAAGTCCCCCCCCCCTGGGCGGACCCGTGTCTTCCCTCCCCGCTAACCACTCTTTTGCTATGCGTACTCCCCCTTTTTAGGGCTAGTCCATATGTAAATTCTGCCATCTATCCCCCCTTGGGTAACGGATGGCCTCCGCAGCGTCCTCCCTATCGGGATTGCACGCTTCCCAACGTACTGTCGTATTTTCCTAGAATTATCTAGATGCTCACGACTTCCCAAAAAATATATATAAATCCGTAAAACTTCTGTTGAAGTAGGATAAATTAGGGCCAGGGACACGTTGGAGGACCGCGCCCCCCATGATGTGGGTGCGTCACGCTTGCTTGACTATCTCCTCATCGGGGGTGTTGGTAAGGTGCAGTCATTATGGCGCTTTCAATGGGCTCCCAATGCGTGGATTTTACAATCAAATCCACTTATAGTGCTGAAGTTCCCCCCGAAGGGGAACGTTCGAGGTTACTAAAGTAACCCTTCGTTCCCCGAGGAGGGGAACGGAAGCACTATACTCCGTCGCCATAATGACTGTCCCTTAGCTGTTGAAAGTCTCTTCAGCTTAAAAAGGATAGCGTCTGCTGGCGCCAGGTGAGCTTATATACTCAGTTGATTGCTTATGCCGCTCACCTGCGCAGGCTTGCGCTGCCAATTCATTCTTAATTGGCCCGTTCAATACTCTTTCAGACGAGTAGCTTCTGAACCGAACCTCCCAATGCGTGGATTTTACAATCAAATCCACTTATAGTGCTTCCGTTCCCCTCCTCGGGGAACGAAGGGTTACTTTAGTAACCTCGAACGTTTTATATTCACACATTTGGGCTTTCTCCCTAATAATATCATTTCAGAAAATAATTATTTGCAAATTCTGAATGGAGAAATCATATTAGCAGCCAATGACTATCAAAGTACACCATTATTCACAGTCAAATAAATAGTGCTGATGTTATTTTGAAGTCATACTTTCATGCAATTTAAAACCCAATATTCAATGTAGCATGGTCAACAATAGGCTATATGGAGTGTGTCACAGGTTGTCAGTGAACGAATGTCTGAATATAAAACCAACTTTACTATATAGCGTTTGATGTGTTCAGTTTTTGAAGTGTTGTTGTTTTGTGTATTTGAAGTTGTTTAATTTTGTAGCATTAGCTGCTTTTGCGGTGTTCTGTCTATTTGCTTTTTTCACTGTTTGGTTTATTCATTGTTTGCTATTTTGCATTATTTTAGTGTGTTTGCCGTTTTGGCAGATTGTGTAGTGTTTACTGTATTTTATTAGTTGTTTTTACAGGGATTGGTGAATCATGCAATGTTCACTTTTTCTAGAGAGTTTTTTCAGGTCTTTCCAATAATATCCAGCTGCAGGCCCGCAGAACCACACACGTTTTAGGCACACACAATCTAGGACACACTATTTAGGCAAACCATACATGGTAACTAACTCTTTAGCATTATCGCCACCTATTAAATTTCACAAATATGGTTTCCTATTTCAGTCATTATTTTTATTATTTTATCGTTAGGATCATTTTAACATCTCTGCAGTTTCTGAACTCAAATTATGTAAATAAAAATAATTGGTTAAAGACACTTATGACTTTATTCATGTGTCCACATACACAAAGAAAATATTATAGACTGTCTAATTTTTGTATCAAGTGTAACAAACTAATTCAAGCTCTTAATATTATCATGCTTGGTTAAAATCACTTTGTTGTAAAATATAAAAAGCAATCAATAATATGTCACTTTAAAATGAATTATCCTACATAGTTAATCAACTGATTATCTTAACTGATTATAAGTTTATATATAAACTACTGTCTTTTACTAAACCGTCAAAGCTGTTTTATATATGTATATATGTTTATATATGTTTTATATATGTTTTATATATATATATATATATATATATATATATATATATATATATATATATATATATATATATATATATATATATATATATCTGGGTTCAAGCTTTTCTTTGGCCTAAGGTTTCTGGGTCTCTGGGGTTACTGCTTTCTTGGAGGGTTTTCTGCTTGGGTCTCTTTCTTAGGTCTTAAGTTTCTCTTTATGTCTTAACTTAGTTTCTGTGCTTCCGAGGTGTGGCCTCGGGCACATGCTTTATAAGGATTGTTTGTATTCTCCCTTCAGGGCCAGGTTAACCAATCAGAAATTAACTTCCCTGAGACATGCTTTATGACTCTTTGTTTAGAAGTATAGGAACTTGCATAGGTCAGGGATGGCCAACCCTGTTCCTGGAGAGTCACCTTCCTGCAGATTTCAGTTGCAACCCATATCAAACACACCTGCCTAATATTATCACGTGGTCTTCAGGTCCTAAATAATTGGTTCAGGTGTGTTTGATATGGGTAGCAACTGAAATCTGCAGGAAGGTGGCTCTCCAGGAACAGGGTTGGCCACCCCTGGCATAGGTATTTAGATGTTAACTGAGGCAGAAATGTTCAAGTTTCTTAAAATGTTAATATGTTGCACTCGTGTTAAAATAAAATGTTAACAATCGTTCAGCACACCAAATTAGCTTCAAAAGGACTCTTTTGATGAGCTGTTTATAAGCTTGTTTAGCTGCGGTAAAGTTAAACATTGAGTGCAGAAGTATTAAAACCTTGATAGTAATACAGGAGCAAGAGAAACGTTGCAATGCACATGTATACACATAAAGAGAGAAAAAAAGTTTACATTAAAATATCAGTCTTAAGCAAGAAGCTTATAGAAGTTCTGACCATGTCTCTGTCCAGTGCTGTTGGCACATTCCTTTGGGTCATAAATACCTTAGAATCAGATTAAAACTGACCATTTAGTCTTTTCCTGGGCAGAAGTTGGTGGTGTATTGGCAGACGCATTTGTTGAATAAAAGCAAAATAATTATGTGTCTGATGGGCCATATTCATTACACTGATATTCCACCCATAACATTGAAAATAGCATTTATCGGCCGATATCGATAAGGCCGACCAATACATTGTGTATCCATTATTTACATTATATATATATATATATATATATATATATATATATATATATATATATATATATATATATATATATATATATATATTAGGGATACACGATAGACAGACAGATAGATAGATAGATAGATAGATAGATAGATAGATAGATAGATAGATAGATAGATAGATAGATAGATAGATAGATAGATAGATAGATAGATAGATAGATAGATAGATAGATAGATAGATTTGACGACTAGTACAGTTTTGGAATATTGTTAGATTTTTGAAAATTTGATTATTGAAATATGTTATTTAAAAAACAAATTCTTGAGCACATTCAAATGAACACACTTCCATAGAACAATGGAAAAAACTACGGAGGAAGTGAAATGACAAAGGTCTTTGTTAAATAAAATAAACAAATGCTGTGTCTTGCTGAATGACAAATGAGAGCCGATAATCACATAGTCTAAAGCTGCAGAACGTAACTTCAGACTGAGGACAGAAACACGTCACCTCTGAGGTAAAAACTACTCACATCTATATTATTTAATGATATCACACTGATGATGATACACACTTCTGATATCTGTTGATATTCTTATTAATTATTTACTCCACATTCATGTTTTACCTGCTGCAAAGTTTTACTCCAAGTTGGGTTGATTATCTATATTTTTCTTCCTCAGAAATGGCTCAAACTTTATATTTCACTCTTCTCATTGGTGAGTGTTTTTGTAGTTTTATTTATGGTTTAAACAGTTTGGAAAAGCATTACAGCAAAGTGTCTCTTTCACAGCTCTCTGCTCCATATCTGAATGTGTTCAGCGTCAGTATCACTTTATAAATGAGAAGAAGACTTGGACTGAAGCTCAGAGATACTGCAGAGAGAATTACACAGATCTGGCTACCGTTGACAACATGAACGACATGATCCAGCTGGTAAAGACTGTGAATAATGGAGGTTTTCAGAATATCTGGATTGGTCTTCAGAGGGCGAGTGTTTATACGTGGCATTGGTCTTCAGGTGATACTGTGCTCTTTCTGAACTGGGCATCTGGACAACCAGCTGGCAGTGAAAACTGTACCTATATGAGTAATGGACAGTGGACTGTCGAGCCATGTAATATGACTTTATCCTTCATCTGCTACAACAGTGAGTACAAACCTCAAACTTTCATTGAAGAAAACTTCAATAAGAAATGTACATGTGACAGTAGTAAACCATCTAAATTATTATAAATGAAAAACAAAAACAGTTCAATTCAATTATTTGTAATGTTGGACCAGATATATTGTTCATGTTTCACTTGCATCAGTGGAGCTTCTCTTCAGTTGATCTGCCTTTAACTGTAACATTTTAACTAAACTGAACAGAATCAGTTTAATTTTACTTGAACTATTTCAGCATTCTACATTACTCTTCTGCCTGCCTGATATGCTGGCATGTTGCAAAATCTGAAATTGACACAATCTACATTGTAAATAGAGGTATTTACCAGCATGGACCACACCACCCATTGGGGCAGTTTGTATTGAGGAAGATGAAGGGATGAAAGGAATTGTGTAGGATGAAAGGCGATGCTGGAGGGATGGTAAGGTAACCGTGAGGTGAAGAGAAATAGAAGTAATAGAATAATAGATGAGAAGGATTGAGCATCCTACGATGCTGCCCAGGGAATCAGATTGGGGGTAGCTTCTTTTTAATGCTTTGGAAGAGTGATTAGCACACACAGTTCAACCTAGGAGGTATAAGAAGGTTATAATGATTGTAAGGAAAACAAGGAAATAGTGAGAGGGAGAGAGGGAGGGTGGGTTCGTGAGAATGAGATGAATAGTGCCAGAGGGCTGATCTGCCTTAAATAGTTTTGGGAGTAGGTGACTGGATACGGAGGCAAAGTGGGGTGTGGTCCTGCTCCAGTACCTCTGTTAGCAAGTTAACTCCATTTCATCAGCAAGGACCAGTCTTTATTGTGTAGGATGACGGTATGAAAGGAATTGTGTAGGATGTATGGATGAAAAGCAATGCAGGAGGGATGGTAAGGTAACAGTGGGGTGAAGGGAACTAGAAGTAATAGAATAATTACTAAATAGAATAACAGGCAGTCTTAATTTTGGATGAAGGGATGAAAGGGATTGTGTAGAATGTAGGGAAGAAAGTGGATGGTAGGGAAACAGTGGTAAGAAGAATAATGGAAGTTAAAGAATAACCGAGTATGTAGGTTAATTAGGCATCCTACGATGCTACCCAGAGACTCAAAGTGTAGGGGTAACTTCTCTGTATTATTTTGGTGGAGTGATAAGGTCCCCAAAAGTTTGATGAGAGCTAAGGGTTGGCTTGGGCTTGGCATAAGACAGAGGTTCATGGAGATGTAGCAATATGCTTGTGATGAACTAGATACGAATATCCTGGTATTTAGTCAGGGATCATAGACAGCCACGTGCACACATAGGGCTCAACCTGTGCACATGCCCTTTTTAGTCTTGCATAGATAGTGCCCTTCCAAAATGATCAAAAGTGCCCCCGCGACGCGACACACCCTCGGTCCCGCCCTTCAGTAGGCGCATGACAACACCGCTCTTGAGTACGCACGCGACAACACCGCTCTTGAGTACGCGCGCGACAACACCTCTCTTGAGTACGCGCGCGACAACACCGCTCTTGAGTATGCGCGCGACAACACCGCTCTTGAGTACGCGCGCGACAACACCGCTCTTGAGAACGCGCGCGACAACACGGCTGATCAGAACGTGCGCGACAACACCGCTCTTGAGTACGTGCGCGACAACACCGATCTTGAGTACGCGCGCAACAACACAGCTGATCAGAACGCGCGCGACAACACCGCTCTTTAGTACGCGCGCGACAACAGCCCCCCCCCCCCCCCCACCTTTTTTTTCCAAATAATTTATCGTGCACATGCCCTATGCACGGGCCTGATCATAGATCTTGTCTGCCAGCTGAGGTTGAGTCTCTGATGCAGGAATAATGTATTGAAAGATGTTTCTGAGATGTTCTGCAGATGCAGAGGATTTGGTAAAGTGCTTGATGAACTGGAACCTTGTGGTCGTAGTAAAAATTTATGAGCTTTAAAGCATTTTAATCTGGTTAAGATAGCTAAGAGCATGCTAGGTGGAAGACTGGATTGGTATTAGCCTCATAGGAAACGGAGGAAGACAACTTCTTAATCTTTCACGAATTCCGCTCCTCTTGCCAATTACTTGAAAAGAACCATTGGAGGAAGGTCTGATCTCTGAAGGAGGAATTAGCATCTGTTCGCAGCTTGATTTAAACCTTTACATTTGTGGATCTCCTTACTTCAGGGCGCAGCAATACTGGCATTGTGGCTGGTGTATTTTGGGAAATTTTCTTACCACTTGGTTTCGAGTGTGGTCCTGAAAAATCTTCATTTGAAGGACTATTCACCTCTTCCCCTTAGCACCCTATGCCTTCAAACTAAAGAGAATTGGGACAGCCCTTCCGCTTGACATGAACACGCAAAACGATGAGAAAGGGGAAGGGCTAAGGCAGGGGTGGCCAACCCTGTTCCTGGAGAGCCACCTTCCTGCAGATTTCAGTTGCTACCCATATCAAACACACCTGAACCAATTATTTAGGACCTGAAGACCACATGATAATTACAGGCAGGTGTGTTTGATAAGGGTTGCAACTGAATTCTGCAGAAAGGTGGCTCTCCAGGAACAGGGTTGGCCACCCCTAGGCTAAGGGGTAGAATTGGGATTGGGCCTTAAGAGTGAGAGAGAGTTTAATATGTGATATTTTATGTGTGTCTAATTCTGTATTTAAACTTTTTTTGTGGGGCCATTTTGGCCAGGACCCCTTGGTAGAAGAGATGCATATCTCAATTGGAAATTCTTGGTAAAATAAAGGATAAATAAAGGAAGAGGTGGTACGGTGCCCTATACAATCTGGGATGGGTGTTTGCGTCGGAAAAGTGGATGGGTAATATGGGGAAGGGTTGAGGAAGAGGTTAAGTAAATCTGGAAATGGCCAGAATGAGTCAAGTCTCTGGAGGCACTGGCTGTGGTATTTGACTAAATGGATAGTAGTGACTATGAGAGATGACAGGAGCCATATGACTATGGCCCAATCCCAATTCTATTTTTGTACCCCTACCCTTCCCTTGGTTGGCTCTTAAAACCAAGTGTAAAGGGGAAGGACTTCAAAATTTCCCGCTAAGAAACAGGACAGCACTACAGCACCTGCACACATCAACATATGTCATCGTGATCTCTTGCTTCATATGAGATTAGATGATCGCGACTGCTGTTTTTATTCCAATCCTGTCATTTTGGCTGGTGTATTCTGGGAAATTTTCTTACCTGTTGGTTTCAAGTGTGTGTTTTTTTTTTTTCAAAAATGAATAAAATAATGTTTCCATTTTATTGTTTTAAAGTGAGCACAGGACTGGTGTTTGTCAATCAGACGATGAACTGGAGAGACGCTCAGAGTTACTGCAGACAGAATCACACTGATCTGGTCAGTGTGAGGAACCAGAATGAGAATCAACAGCTGGAGAAGTTCATTAATGACAGAAACTCATCTGGATCTGCAGTCTGGATCGGTCTGTTCAGAGACACATGGCAGTGGTCAGATCAGAGCAACTCCTCATTCAGATACTGGGATACCATTGAACCAAACAATGATAAAGGTTGTGAAGACTGCACAGTGATCAATAAGTACGCTCAGAGACGATGGAATGACATTCCTTGTGGCTTGACATTTTCTTTTGTGTGTCATGAAGGTGAGCAGATCCTCCAAACATCATCAGCCCCAGATCTCTTAAAGTTGACTCTACATGTCTGACATGTCTAATTCCTCCACAGTGTTTGTTCTGCATGTTGTTGTTGATCAGTCTCTCTCTAGTTTCTGCTTTGTTTTGTGTCCAGATAAACTGATAGTGATCCAGCAGAATCTGTCGTGGTCTGAAGCTCTGAGATACTGCAGACAGAATCATGTGGATCTGGTCTCGGTTCAGTCAGTGGAGATGCAGCGTCGTGTGATGAACGTGGTTAAACTGGCGTCTACTGAGGCGGTGTGGTTGGGTTTACACAACTACTGCAGCATGAACATGTGGCTCTGGCTGAGTGGAGACATGGTGTGCTATCAGAACTGGGCTCCAGGGAACGGCAGCACACCGGAAAACTGCAAACTGGAGAACAGAAAAGGAGCAGTTCAGTCTGGAGGAGATCAGACCTGGATCAGCCTTCCTGAATCTCACAGACTCAACTTCATCTGCACTAACTACTGAGAGTGAAAAAGATGTGTTTGTGTGTTTACTCACTTCCACTGTGTTTTTAATGAGTTAATCTGCTATATGTGCTTTAATAGCCAAGGGTTTTACTTCTGTATTTTATCTATCATGAAATAATATGTTCTTAACAACAATGTTTTAACATCAATGTTTAAGATTAAGGTTTAAGGTTCTTCAGTTTAGAATTCTTTAGATGTGATGTGTGTGTTTTCAGTGTGTTTTCTAGATCTGCTGGTGTTTGGTCTCTCTGTTTTGCTGAATGTGATTCTGTGAGCAGCAGATCTTCAGTAAATCATGATTTGTGTTTCAGCTGAATGAAATCTGCTTTATTCAGAAAGGCAGAAGAGAAGTTTGGGTATAAAATGTGATTGATCCTAAATCCTGAAATAAACAGAACATCAGATGAAATAAACTGATCTACAGTCAGTATTTTTGTCTCCTGTTTATTTGCTAATGTCTCTCCAGCATCACAGTAATCAGAAAATTAAGTGTAGTGCATATATTAAAGTGTGTTTAACTGTTGATTGTTTGGCTCAGATTTAGTATGGAAATTTCAGCTTCCTGGAATGAATGTTTCTGCAGGGATAATGGTATTTATTGTAACGCCTCCTGCTGGTTTCCATTTCCAGGCGTTGTATTTTAATGAACTCCTCCTATGGATTTTATCAGATCAACACCAAAATTGGGTTTTGTCATCTAAAGGCCTTGGTGATGTTATATTGCGAGATCTACAGTTTTCGTTGAAGGGCATGTCCGTGGCGACGTCGTAAACTTTGATGTTTCACCACGAAACAGGAGGTTGTTATTACTCAGGCATGCTATGTCTGATCTGCCTCAAAATGCATGTTTGAGTCCTGACCGGAACATGTTGACATGCCAATATGCAGTTACAGTTATAGTGCCACCTGCTGGCAACAGGGAATTGCATGTTTCATATTGTTAGAAACTCCTCCTACAAACCAGATCAGATCGAATTCTTGTTTCATTAGTTTAGTCCAAAGGCCTTTGTGATGTTAAATTATGAAGATCTAGAGTTTTCACCTAAGCGTGTGTCCATGGCAGGCTGACAACTTTCAGTGTATCACCATGGAAGAGAAAGTACTTAGCTATAACTCAACCAGACAATGTCTGATCTACTTGAAGATTCACATCTTCGATAAGATTCCTCTCCTGAAGACTTCTACATGCCAATATTAAGTCACAGTCATAGCGCCACCTGCTGACTGAAGGAAGTTTGGCGCCTTAGTATTAGCCCCTTTAAGCTAACTTTTTTTTCCCTCAATAGTCTACAGAACAATCCATCATTATACAATAACTTGCCTAATTACCCTAACCTGCCTAGTTACCCTAATTAACCTAGTTAATCCTTTAATCACTTTAAGCTGTATAAAAGTGTCTTGAAAAATATCTTATTAGAAATGAGTTATTAAAACTATTATGTTGAGAAATGTGTTGAAAAAAAACTTCTTTCCGTTAAACAGAAATTGGGGGAAAAAATAAACGGGGGCTAATAATTCAGACAGGCTAATCATTCTGACTTTAACTGTATATCAGCTTAAATTAATATCATTCACTGTTCTCTGTCATCCTAAGGCTACAGAACAGCGGTGACCCCGTGTGCAGGGTCTGTTTTATTGCTACTTGCAGCTTTAATCTGCAATCTTCGAAAGCGGTTTAACATTTTTTATTTTATTTTTTGCATGCACAGTTTATATAGCCTGTCAATTAGATTATTTATGACTTGTTCTAGAATTACAGGTACATTTCATGCATTTTTTTTTATTCATTTTCCTTAAACCTGAATACTATACATTAAATATGGCTGGCTGCTTCTTTGGCTCTCAGCAAAGGCAGTCACATATTTCCCCCTCTCTCTCCCTTGTCTCTCCTGACTGGCTCTTCTTGTTTCGTCTGAGGGTGTTCTCCCACTGTACAGTTGTAATGTAATGTAATGTGTATTTATATAGCGCATTTATTGTGTATGGCCATACATCCAAAGCGCTTCACAATCATGAGGGGGGTCTCTCCACACCTCCACCAGTGTGCAGCATCCACTTGGATGATGCGACGGCAGCCACAGGACAACGGCGCCAGTGCGCTCACCACACACCAGCTATTGGTGGAGTGGAGAGACAGTGATAGAGCCAATTCAGTGGACGGGGATGATTGGGAGGCCATGATCGTATGGGCCGATAGAGGGACTTTGGCCAGGACACCGGGGTTACACCCCTGCTCTTTCACGAGAAGTGCCATGGGATTTTTAATGACCACAGAGAGTCAGGACCTCGGTTTAACGTCTCATCCAAAAGACGGCGCCCACTGACAGTGTAGTGTCCCCTTCACTTTTACTGGGGCATTAGGACTCACTTAGACCTCAGGTTGAGCGCCCCCTGCTGGCCTCACTAACACCACTTCCAACAGCAACCTAGTGTTCCCTAGTGGTCTCCCATCCAGGTACTAACCAGGCTCAGCCCTGCTTAGCTTTAGTGAGTAACCGGTCTTGGGCTGCAGGGTGATATGGCTGTGACCATAGCTATAGTTACCTCGAACCAGGCCAAAGCACGATTGTCCCCCCTCTCGTCTCCCCTACGGCCCGCACTCACATTACATTCGACCTGGACACGCTTACGCCATGAATGCAATTTCTTTAGTTATATCACTTTAGTGGTTTGACATGCAGTGACGCAGTCAGATATTTCACTGAACAGATCAGCCACTTTTGACACTCATAAACAATCATTAAGTTCTTGTGCTGCAGGAATTAGGTTTGCTGAAGGTGCTGCTGTCGTGCAGTGAGGGGTTTGCGTCTTTAATAATCTACGACAGTTTGCGTTCAATGAACAGTAAGATTGATTAATAAATCCATATCAAACAGTCCCTTCAAAGTCACTTCTTGCTTTCAGTTTCGGGCTCAGCCGCATTATGCACTCACACAAGCGTACCGCGCCAAAGCCTAAGTGAACCGCGCTCAGGCACACCTCTTCCAACCGGGCCAGGGCCGGCCAAGTGAACAATGCCATGAACTGAGCCCGATTCAGCGCTCTCACACTTCTCAAACAATGCGGGAAACGGGCTTGGGCATGGTTAGGATAGCATAGTGTGAGTAAGCCCTTATTCTATCTCAGACGCTCTCCATGCCCTACTCTCCAAACAATAAGCAATAATGGATTTGGTTTCTGAATGCAGCTGACACCATCTTCTCGATGAGAACCCTGGGTTCGGGGGAACCCTACTGTCCTGCAGGAATGTTTGCAGCTGGATACATGATGGATGGGTGGGAGAAGTTGCGCTTCATGTGCTCTGTCCCTGGAGGATATTGAAGATATCTATTTATTCTGAACTTTGATAACCAAATTTCTGCTGATGGGCTTAGGTGGGGCCCTGGGGTATTGACAATTGATAAAAGTGGTCAAAACCTCACCAATCTGGCCGGCTGGATTGAAATGATGGTGAGCAGAGCTGTTAGTGCTTAGACTGTGGTTATGGACCAAAAAAATGAAAAACATCACGGAGAAACTAGCGTCTTTGCAACAAGATTTGGACAGACCTAGGGACCAGTGTTGGACATTAGATATCAGTGAAATTAGCAGATATTATTTTTTGTAAATGTAGAAAAAAACAAAAATCAAAACATGTGCAAAACAACAAAAACACTGATACAAAAGCGCCGAAAATAAATAAACGACCAAACAAAAAGCAAAACAAAAAAAGAAAAGAAACAGAATTAACAGAAACACAACAGAATTAACAGAAACAAAACAGAATTAACAGAAACAAAACAGCAGCATCCAGCAGGTGTCAAGGGCAGGAGAAGAGGCTCAATCCACAGTGCAATCGCTACACGAGATGCCAGTCATCCCTCCGGCAAAGCCAGGCGTCCGTACTAATAACTAAATAAAAAATATAACAAAAATCAGTTTCTACTCCTAGTAGTTTGATATGCACAGAATGTATGAGCGGTATCGCCCTACTTACCGATTGGGAAGACAGCAGTCACGGGAACGCGCATAAAAAAGTGTCAACAGAATCACGAGGGAGAGTTCAGCTCTATGAAACGCGACTTCCCAAAGCTCACAACGCCCCACAGTAGCCACTCTATGGTGCAACAGCAGCCGAACAGACACCAGCCTTCCAGAGCAAAAAAAACTGAATCAAACCCAACACAATTTGAAACGAAAGCGAAAATAGGGCTTAAACAGCCACTACATACCAAACGCACGGCAGTGACACACCCACCACAGGGAGTCAGCTGGACGATGACGCAACTTCCACTATTCTCCGACAGGCTTTTATACACCTCTTAACAACCCGCAGTTAGTAATGGGCGTACACCAAGGCTTAATGCAAAACATCTGCTACATTAACAAAAAATTGGAAACCTTTTTTCCTGTTCTTTCAGCTTCCCTGTGACACTCCTTGCAAGACAGCCTCAGCCAAGGCTGTTGCTGAAGACAAATAACTTCCCCAGTAGAACAATATAATCAGACGCTCTGAATTCCTTCTCCCTGTTCCTAGGACACCTGGCTTACACACACATCTGTACACAGCTACAGATAAACAATCACTTCCTCCCCTCGTCCTATGTCTTTGTGTGCTTTCACCGCTGGTGTGGGTAATCGGGTCTGTGACCAGCGGTTTTCTAGCTGCAGGACCAGATGGTTGTTGCCTATATCAGACTATCTCCACATCCCCTGTTGCGATATTATGTCTATGTTTATGTGTTTGTTGCTGGGGCTTTTTTACCCCCGGATCTCACACTACGCTACTTTAAGGACAGTCTGGGAGGTTTTTTTTTCCCCCTTTCTCCCTTTTCCCTAATGTGTCTTATTTGCTCTTTCTATAGCTACCTCTCATCTGACCTGTCTTCCCCTGAAATGTGTGATGTTTGTGTATGGTCAGAGGGGTCCAATTCTTCTGCATGTAACAGTGTATAAAGGCTTTTTTCATCATCATCATCATCAAATGTGTACTGTACAATATGTACTTTTATAACTGAAATAACAAATAATATGATTTAATTAATCTTTATTTATATAGCGCTTTTACAATGTAGATTGTGTCAAAGCAGCTTAACACTGAAGTTCTTTTTTTTTTTTTTTCTCGGGGTTTTCACCTTTATTATTGATAGGACAGTATAGATAATTGACAGGAAAGCATGGGGAGCAGAGAGAGGGGAAGGATTGGCACAGGACCGCGAGGCGGAACCGAACCCGGGTCGCTGTGAGCACCAGAGTGCATGTGTTGATGCACCACTACACCACCAGCGCCGACTTAACATTGAAGTTCTAGTAAATTGAAACAGTGTCAGTCCAGTTCCCCTTTGGGGAACATAGAATGCTATGTGGAAAGTTGCAACATGGGGGATTTTGTCAGAATTCAATCATCTGAAAGAGTATACAATCGGGCCAATAAAACGCGGTTGGCACTCGGGCAGGTCTGAGGGTTCCAGTGGGAGTAAATCCGCCACCCCCAGGCTCGTGGACCTCTCGCTCCTCCATGCACTCCATCCAAGCTTCAAGAGAGAAGCAATCTGTCTAACCAGATGGTCGCCCTTTCGCTTGATGACACAGAGGACCAGACTCATTGTCTCTCATGAGTGTTCCCTGATGTTTTACCTGATGTTAGTCTTTAATAAATAATAAAATAATAATAATAATAAACAGTATTACCTATATATATATATATATATATATATATATATATATATATATATATATATATATATATATATATATATATATTAGGGATGTGCAGAGCAGCCGGTATTTGTATTAGTATTTGTTGAGGGAGGAAAAGTATTTGTATTTGTATTTGTTGAGGGGGAAAAGTATTTGTATTTGTATTCGAGTAAAATTCAAAATGGTGCAAAAATATATATTTTTTCTATTACACTTCTAATTTACGTTATAGTGAAAGTATTGTTTAATTATACCCATTATATAAATTATAGATATGCAATATTGGTTGTTGTTTTTGAACATGTGACAAGAAATGTCATTGAAAAGAAAATAACACAGAAGCCATTATCTCATCCATGGTTAAACCAACAACTAATAAAATACCATTGTAAATATTATGAACCCCACCACCACCGTTCTTGTTGAAGGACACTGAATAGACAGAATAAAAACAAATAATACTTCAAAAAACTGTTCTTCTTCTGAAAGGACTTTTTTCCAATAGACAGAATTCCAAAAACTAAAATTAACTAAATTAATCTAAATAAAACCCTGCCTGGGAGATCTGGCAGAACAAAAGTATTCTATATAATACTAAAAGATACAGCCCTGCTATTGTCATCTGCCTGCCACAAAACAGACACAAAGTTTGTTTGTTTGTTTTTTTATGTTTGAAACTGACTTGCTGGGGCAGAATGTGGCTGTGTTGATGGTTTGGTGCTTGTGGAGGATTTAGCAGAACATAGCTGGGCTGATTGAGGGGATTGATGCTTGTGGGGGGTTCACAGACAGTATCAGGAGAGGATGCTTTTAGTGCATGTGATAATACATTACATAGAAGGTTGCGCAGTGGCACAGTGAGTAGCACTGTCGCCTGACAGCAAGAAAGTTGCTGGTTCGAGCCCCGACTGGGTTCTCCCCATGTTGGCGTGGGTTTCCTCCGGGTGCTCCGGTTTCCCCCACAGTCCAAACACATGCAATACAGGTGAATTGGGTAAGCTAAATTGTCCCTATTGTATGTGTGTGAAAGAGAGTGTATGGATGTTTCCCAGTGCTGGGTAGCAGCTGGAAGGGCAGCCACTGCGTAAATCATATGCTGGATAAATTGGTGGTTCATTCCACTGTGGCAACCCCAGATTGATAAAGGGATTTAGCCGAAAAGAAATGAATGAATGATTATGGATAGAAGATGTTGACAGATGTTTAATATCTCTGCCTCTGCTGATTTCACTTTTGTAAACATTATACAGTATCACTTTGTTTTATCTGCAGCTCCACTGACTGTAAAATGCTTCCACACAGAACCTGAAGGTTTTGTTTCTTTTGACTGGTGGAGGACCAAGAAATGGCTCAGCAGCAGTCTCACTTTTTTTCATGGTGCCCAAATGTATTTGAGGAGTTTCAAGTTAATAAAAAGTGACGGGAAGCTATGCTAAGGTTAACTAGCCTATAGCATATATCTTGCTGTCTGCAAAAGACAGTAATTTAGACGTACCATATAACTCCCATAAGTGCATACTATTCGACACAACTGCAAAAGCATCGTTTTAACCTTTATAAACGAACGTTAACGTTACTCTGTCAACAGTCTATTGTCTAAATTACCGCGCTAACAGAGCTAACGTTGCGTAAACAGAGCACCCGGTTGCAGACGTCAGACGTCCGAACAAACTCCGCTTCAACTCCGCTACAAGTTTATAAACTGCCTTTGGAACCCAATTAAGGTACAAAAATCTATTTAACAAAAACACTGATGCAGTGAAGTATTTTTTTTCGCTCAGCCGAGCCTTCTGTCTGTTGCTGTGGAGAAGATTGTGCCAGACACCTTTCATCTCCGCCCTGCCCTCCGACAACTGACTGAGCACATCTCTCTCTCTCTCTCTCTCTCTCTCACTCACTCACTCACTCACGCGGGCATGCACTGTGGTCTCATGAGGAAACGCTGCTTTTTGATATAATGTTTTTCTTGTTCCCGAATACAAATAATTTTTCAAGTATTTGTTCGAATTAAGTATTCGAAAAAACACGCTATTCGTGCCTTTCCGAATACCGTATTCGGGTTCGGCTCCACCCTTAATATATATATATGTATATATATATATATTGTCTCACCAAATGAGGTTGCACAAATTTGGGTGCACCCCAAATACACACCATAACCGCCTTTACAACTCATTCCATGCCTGGTCTCACCGGCATTAATAAGTGTGTGTGTATGTGTATATATATATATATATATATATATATATATATATATATATATTGGTTTATACAGGAATGGATCGGTCATAAAAGATGGGCATTTTCTCGCTGTTTAGAGTACATGGGTTATACATTCGTTATTGCTTTGCATTGTGGGATTGATCGAGTGCACTTCATAACGTTCATGATGGTTTCGGACACTAGAAGTGGCTGCTTCCTCAAATAGTGCCCTATTTAAATATATATGAGGCGATATCACATACAGTCAAGGAAATCTATTGGTCATTGACAATATCCAAGGTGAAAAACTGTGAAAAAAGATAAGAAAATTCAATGCAAATGTTGTGTTTTTATTCTCGTGAAGCTGCTATGAAAATACGTTCTTATGAACCATACAGGCCTACTGAGTTTTCACCACATTCAAATGAACAAGCTGGTAAAAATTACAGCGTCATGGATCGAGACACGCTCACAGTACATGAATGAGGAAGAAAAATGAAAAAGGCCTTTGTTTAGAGTAAACAAATAATATGCTGAATGACGGATGAGAGCAGGTATCGAATAATCACACAGTCTGAAGCTGCAGACACAAACATCAGACTGAGGACAGAAACACACCAAATCTGAGGTAAGAACAACTCACATCTACATTATTCACACAAACACACTTTTGACATCTGTTGTTCTTATTTATCGTGTGCATTTGTTTCTCTTTTACCTGCTCAAATGTTTTACTCTAGAATGAATGTTTATTCATCTCTATTTCTCTTCCTCAGAAATGGCCCAATCTCTATATTTCCCTCTTCTCCTTATTGGTGAGTGTGTTTGTAGTTTTATTTATGGCTTATAGTTTCATTAGGTTTGACTTTGATTTGAAAAGCATTCAGCACTTTGTGCCTCTTTCACAGCTCTCTGCTCCATATCTGAATGTGTTCAGCGTCAGTATCACTTTATAAATGAGCAGAAGAACTGGACTGAAGCTCAGAGATACTGCAGAGAGAAATACACAGATCTGGCCACCACTGACAACATGAACGACATGATCCAGCTGAACAAGAGTGTGAATGATGTACGTGTCTGGATTGGTCTTCAGAAGACACATGATAATAATTGGCATTGGTCTTCAGGTGATCCTGTGCTCTTTCTGAACTGGGCATCTGGGCAACCATACAGCAATGATAATTGTACTGTTATGAGAAATGGACAGTGGGTTGTTGGGCCATGTAGTAACACCTCATTCTTCATCTGCTACAACAGTGAGTACAAACCTTCTACAATATAAAAATATTAGAATATACTAGAAAATGTGATCTATTATGCAATGCATTTTCATTTCATTAAAAAATAGTTTCTTGTATGCGTGCTAAAGAATAGAGTCTGTTGGCGGGTTAATTGTTAGGCAAATACGTTTCTGTATATTGATTTAATATTGATTTATTTTCTATATATTGATTTAATAAAAACAAAATCAATTGGTAAACAAACAAAGTAAAAGTTGCATATCTGACATCTAAATGTATGACATTATAACAGTAAAATAGCATTTATGTTCAAGTGGCGCAGTGGGTAGCTTTGTCGCCTCAAAGCAAGAAGGTTGCTGGTTCGAGCTTCGGCTGGGTCATTTGACATTTCTGTGTGGAGTTTGCATGTTCTCTCTGTCATTCCTGCCAACATTTGTTTCTAAAAATCCGGGGTTGTGTCTTTGTGACTTTACAGTGGCTGTAAAAACCAAAAAGGGAGGTGAGGGAGTTGTATCTAGTACCATTTTAAGACTTTAAAGAGGCTGGAAAAACCGAAAAGTGGTGGGGAGGGGGCTGAAGGGGGTAACATGTATCCTTGAGGCACAGTACTAACAGAGTTCCAGGGCAGAGTATTTGATCATGATGAAATCCATTTAATCAAAGCAGATATTGCCAAAAACTCTAATTAAATCAAGGCTAAAAGGAAGTGGTCGCATGTTAGCAGCAGTTTTGTGCCTAAACCAAACATCAGCAGATGCATTATTAAGCTTCTTCAATCATTCATTCATTTTCATTTTGGCTTTGTCCCTTTATTATTTCGGGGCCGCATGTCTTTGGACTGTGGGGGAAACCGGAACACCCAGAAAAAACCCACACAAACGTGGGGAGAACATGCCAATCTCACACAGTAATGCTAACTGACCCACCCGAGCCTCAAACCATTGGCCTTCTTGCTGTGAGGTGACAGCACTACCTACTGTGCCACTGCGTCGCCCAATATTAAGATCATACGCTCAAAATAATTACACCATTTGTAAGAGTGTTTAACAATCTATTTCTTTCTTAACAAGCATTTCTGCTGATTTCACTGCTGCACATGTTCCTGCTTTTTATTCATTCATTTGTTTATTTAAAGTGAGCACAGGACTGGTGTTTGTCAATCAGTTGATGAACTGGAAAAATGCTCAGCGTTACTGCAGACAGAATCACATTGATCTGGTCAGTGTGAGGAACCAGAATGAGAGTCAACAGCTGGAGAAGTTCATTAATGACAGAAACTCATCTGGATCTGCAGTCTGGATCGGTCTGTTCAGAGACTCATGGCAGTGGTCAGATCAGAGCAACTCCTCATTCAGATACTGGAGTACTGGTGCACCTTTTGATCAACAAAATGAAGGCTGTGTTGGGGTTGAACGCTACTCTCAGGGACATTGGGATGAATACCTCTGTAGTTCCCCGTATACCTTTGTATGTTATGAAGGTGAGCAGATCCTCCAAACACACCCAAAAAATCCTCAGCTCGAGAGGACTGTTGCACAAAACTAGATGAACAAACTCGGGGTGCAGATTATGTTTCGGCTTGACAATTACAAAGAAATCTAAACTGCTTACAGCAGGGGTGTCCAAAGTCGGTCCTGGAGGGCCGGTGTCCTGCTGAGTTTAACTACAACTTGCTTCAACACACTTGTCAGGAAGTTTATAGCATATCTAATAAGAGCTTGATTAGCTTGTTCAGGTGTGTTTGATTAGGGTTGGAGCTAAACTCTGCAGGACACCGGCCCTCCAGGTCAGAGTTTGGACACCCCTGGCTTATAGTCATGGTATGTTGTTTTATAACACTTAATATAACCATTCTCCATCAACACTGGGTTTAATCCATGTATCATGATCAAATGATCCTGGATAATGTTAATTAAACAGTGGATGTGCAGCTAAAAGCCAATCACATGACACAATAGAGAGTCAGTTTGAGCAAAGCCCCTTTAAGGGAGTCAGCACAATGGGCTGTATGCACAACTAGTGTTTTTCGGCCACAGCTAAACTACCGATAAAAGGTTAATGTGAGTATTTTCAATTTGATAAGGGTTCTTTTACAGCATCAGTGATGTTTTGTAATTGAAATATAATTAGTAAAATAGACGTAAACATTCTTTTAGTAGTTCACAACTAAAATGAGATGAAAAGCCGTTTAAATGCAAGCACCATCAGTAGCAGCAGTCAAGCGCAGAAACTAACCGATTGTCCAGTCTGATTTAAATACACAAACACGATGGCAAGTTCCCACATGTCGACACCAGATTCACTGCACCTGTGCGCTCCTGATGAAACCTGTTAGTAAGACAGTGGAGAGAGTGGAAAGAAGAGAACCACAACCAAAAAAAAAAAACAAAAAAAACACGTACAACACAAATAAAACTCACTCAACTTCACAAACCAATAACTTTTCTTTTTATATTTTTTCTTCAATAACAAAAAAACTACATAACAGCAGTCAAGATCATTGATTTTTAAAGAAAGCACACCTTTAACATCGATTTAATATATCAGTTTCATGACAGTTCACTGGAAGCGCTTGAACTTGGTTACTGAAAATTAAGTCCCCTGTCCACTTTTCTGTTGATGTGTCATTTATGCTATCATTAGAATTATACAATTATTATTATTTCCTCATCTTTGGCTTAGTCCCTTATTTATCCGGCGTTACCACAGCAGTTCATGTTTTTGGTTGCTGAAAGAATCCTTTGCTCCTTTGGTTTTTCGCGTGCCATGCTCTCGTTTTCTGTTTCTAAAAGGATGGGATGTCAGAAGTACTTAAATAATCATGTTCCCATTATTATCATCAGCTCAAGAAGGTCATTATTTCAGATATAGACACATGGCGAGCCTTCTCTGGAGGAAGTGAAACCACTCGTGCTTTAGATGGCCTCTTAAATAACAACAGGACAAAGCAGGTTCTGCTCTTCTTCTTGGCTTTGTGGCTGTTCATCAAGATGACACCAAAATTTGTTTGTGCTTTAGTTGACCATGGCTCATTATTATATGTATATATTATTATGGTATAATGTCCTGGCTGTGTATTTAAAAATAGCCTGATCCGGAGCACCCAGTGGAAACCCACGCCAACATGGGGAGAACATGCAAACTTCACACATTATTACTATTATTATATTTTTATAAACCACAGACATACTATGTTTCCCGGAAGTTCCGGGAGTCTCCCGCAAATGCATGGAGACTCCCGGATGCCCGCAAACAAATCATAATCTTCCGGAAATCACGCGTCTCCCGCCCATTCTTTAAATACGATGCACACCCCTCTCCAACACAACCCTCCCAGCTCTTCAGGTACATCGGGCACAACTCAACCCCACCGATCTTCAGGGCTGTCGCATGCAACTTACCCCCACCTCTTTTAAGGTATGTCGCGTGCAACTTACGACATACGATTTTGACTCAAATGCTTTCTGTAAAAAAACCTTTGATTTGTAATGTAAAACATTAAAATATTGCTATACTTCTAACCCCCAATGTAAAAAAACAAAAAATAAATAAATGCTCAGGAACTGGAAGTGTTTTCAGATATATGTACATGACTTTTACTCTCAGCTGATTGGTCCAGTTTAGGTTTGAGATTTCTAAACCAGAATAAGACCTGCTATGGAGGGTAGGTTAACCATTTTGCTAAGTTACCATGCCAATGGATCCAGATAAAAACCAATCCATCTTCTTGATCTCAAACTCAGAGTTTACTAACTAAATGCAAACTTACCTGGGAGAAAACCCAAACCAGCTTTGTGCAACAGTCATCTAATGACGTAAAATTGAGTCTACATCAGAGGTCTCAAACTCAGTTTCTTGAGGGTCACAGCCTTGCACAATTTATCCTTAACCCTAATTATGTTTTTAACCCTGATCAAATTAATTGAGTTCTTCATGCTTGTTTGAAACCTGCAGGTATGTGTGTTGGAGCAGAATTTGAATGAATCTCTCCAGGAACTGAGTTTAACACCCCTTCCCTACAAGTCTACAATGCAAATTCCTCCACAGTGTTTGTTCTGCATGCTGTTGTTGATCAGTCTCTCTCTAGTTTCTGCTTTGTTTTGTGTCCAGATAAACTGATTGTGATCCAGCAGAATCTGTCATGGTCTGAAGCTCTGAGATACTGCAGACAGAATCATGTGGATCTGGTCTCGGTTCAGTCAGTGGAGATGCAGCGTCGTGTGATGAACGTGGTTAAACTGGCGTCTACTGAGGCGGTGTGGTTGGGTTTACACAACTACTGCAGCATGAACATGTGGCTCTGGCTGGGTGGAGACATGGTGTGCTATCAGAACTGGGCTCCAGGGAACGGCAGCACACCGGAAAACTGCAAACTGGAGAACAGAAAAGGAGCAGTTCAGTCTGGAGGAGATCAGACCTGGATCAGCCTTCCTGAATCTGACAGACTCAACTTCATCTGCAGAAACTACTGAGAGTGAGAAAGATGTGTTTGTGTGTTTACTCACTTACACTGTGTTTTTAACGAGTTAATCTGCTATGTGTACTTTAATAGCCAAGGGTTTTACTTCTGTATTTTATCTATCATAAAATAATATGTTCTTAACAACAATGTTTTAACATCAATGTTTAAGATTAAGGTTTAAGGTTCTTCAGTTTAAGATTCTTTAGATGTGATGTGTGTGTTTTCAGTGTGTTTTCTAGATCTGCTGGTGTTTGGTCTCTTCATGTTTTGCTGAATGTGATTCTGTGAGCAGCAGATCTTCAGTAAATCATGATTTGTGTTTCAGCTGAATGAAATCTGCTTTATTCTGAAAGGCAAAAGAGAAGTTTTGGTATAAAATGTGATTGATCCTAAATCCTGAAATAAACAGAACATCAGATGAAATAAACTGATCTACAGTCAGTATTTTTGTCTCCTGTTTATTTGCTAATGTCTCTCCAGCATCACAGTAATCAGAAAATTATTTGTAGTGCAAATATTAAAGTGTGTTTAACTGTCTATTTGTTTGGCTCATATTTAGTATGGACATTTCAGCTTCCTGGAATGAATGTTTCTGCAGGGATGATGGTTTTTATTGTAACGCCTCTTGCTGGTTTCCATTTCCAGGTGTTGTATTAACAAACACCTCCTATGAATTTAATCCGATCAAAACCAGTATTGGGTTTTATCATCTAAAAGCCTTGGTGATGTTAAATTGCGAAGATCTAAAGTTTACATTGAAGAGTGTGTCCGTAGCAGCCTCACAAACATTGATGTTTCACCACAAAACAGGAAGTTGTTATTACTCTGGCATGCTATGTCTGATCTGCCTCAATTCACGTTAGTTAAGAATCCTGACCTGAACATGTTGACATGCCAATAGTAAGTTACAGTTATAGCACCACCTGCTGGCAACAGGGAATAGTTGCATGTTTTATACTGTAACAAACTCATACAAATTTTATCAGATCAAATTCTTGTTTCATTAGTTTAGTCCAAAGGCCTTTGTGTTTTTAAATTATGAAGATCTAGAGTTTTCACCTAAGGGCATGTCCGTGACAATTTTCAGTGTATTACCATGGAAGAGGAAGTACTTGGCTATGAGTCAACCAGATAGTGTCTGATCTAACTGAAAATTCACAGGTTCGATTAGATTCTTCTCCTTAAGACATCTACATGCCAATATTAAGTCACAGTCATAGCGCCACCTGCTGACAGAAGTTCTTTTTGTTACGTCTTATTCTATCTCCAAGGCTCTCCTTGCCCTACTCTCCAAACAATAAGGAATTCTGGATCTGATCAACTGGTCTCTGAAAGCAACTGACACCATCCTCTCAATGAGAAGCCTGGGTTTGGGGGAACCCAACTGTCCTGCATGATTGTTTGCAGATGAATACATGATGGAAGGGTGGGAGAAGTGGCGCTTGATGTGTCTGGCCACTCTGTGTCTGGAGGATGTTGAAGATATCTATTTACTCAGAGTTAACAGGGTTTCTGCTGATAGGCTAAGGCGGGGCCCTGAGGTATTGAAGACGGATAAAAGTGGTCAGTGCGACTCAAAACCTCACCTAGCTGGCTGGCTGGATTGAAACGATGGTGAGCAGAGCTGTTAGTACTCAGACTGTGGTTGTGGACCGCAAAATGGAAAACATTGCAGAGAAACTCACGACTTTGCAACAAGATTTGGACAGGCCTGGATCAGTGATGGACCAGTGATGGACATTAGATATCAGCAAAATTAGCAGATAATAGCCCCTTTCACACATACAGACCTTTCCGGAAAATTGCCGGCAATTTTCCGTAAAGGTTGTATGTGTGAACAGGTCCTTTTTGAAAATACCGGTAAATTCGTTCTGGCTATTTTCCGGAAAGAGAAGTTGTAACATTACCGGCAATTTGCCGGAATGCTGCGCTGTGTGAATGCAGAAGGAAGATTGCCGTAATAAGCGCGTGCACGTCTAGAACGTGCTGACGTGAGACGTCTGCTTTAGCCAATCACAACAGTCAGACGCATTTACGTCCGCGCGGTTTGTGAGAATAAAAACCTTTGAATATTTTTCCAGACACAGTTAGCTGCTAGAAGTTAGTCAGATCACGTTTATATGTTCTTCTTAATGCCAACTGTGTAAATAATCATCGATGAGATGCTTATGATAAGCCGTTGTTTGTTTACCTTCAAGCTTTGCGTGTGCCTGTGAAACAGCCTGTGAGCGCCTGCACACGCACATATTATTAACATCTCGACATGCGAAAGTGATCCTGAGAAAGTTGTTCACAATATTGATCATCCACAGAGTTTGTAATTTAGTCAAATGTTTACAAACACAAGCGCAGCCGTTTAAAGCTCATTTGTGGTGAATGATGTCAGAATTTACCGATATTTTGGATTGGATGTGTGAATGCTCTTTTCTGGAAAATTTCCGTAACGTCCTCGCCTGTGTGAACAGCACTTTTTTAAATATACCGGTAAAGTCGTTCCGGAAATTTTCCAGATATTTACCGGTATCACTGTGTGAAAGGGGCTATTGACACAAATTTAAAAACCTTTTTCTCTTTCGGCTTCCCTGTGACTATCCTGCAAGACAGCCTCAACCAAGGCCATTTCTGGACATAAACAACTTCCCCCGGAGAAAAAGATAATGAGATGCTCTGAATTCCTTCTCCCTGTTCCAAGGACACCTGTTTAGGCTCTACAGGCTTACACACACACACACATGTACACAGCTACAGATAGACAATCACTGCCTCCCCCCACATCTCACGCCTTCATGTGCTTTCACCGCTTGTGTGGGTAGTCGGGTCTGTGACAAGCGCTTTTCTAGCTGCAGGACCAGATGGCAGTTGCCTATATCAGACTATCTCCACATCCTCTGTTGTGATGTTATGTCTATGTGTTTGTGTGTTTGTTGCTGCCCCCCCCCCCATCTCACACTGCCTTATTTTAAACGGTCACGAAACACCAAAACACATGTTTTGAGCTGTTGACAGTCGTATATGTGTCCCACACTGCTAAAAACACTATTAGGACACCTATATTTCACTAAAAAGAGTAAATTTGTTGTTTTTGCGTTATTTCAAGCAAATTCGTACTTCCGGTTAATGCATGAGTAAGGCTTGGTTCAAACCAATCAGCGCGCTCTATTGTGCAACTTCATTAATATTCATTACTGTCAGAGTGTAGACGGCAAAGACGCCACGTTGTGTTGGCAAAACAAGCGTGAAGTGTTGCTTTTATAGTTTGCTGCAGTTAAGTTTTGTTTTCATTTTCTCTCTGTGAGAGCTCAGTCTCACGTGTGGATTAACAGTGTACGCGACGCTCGACAACAATAACTTACGTGTCTAAGGAGGATTATTGTTTACCTGAGAGCTGTTCTCATCTGCAAACACTGAGATCCAGATTCGCTTGTAGTCTCCTCTAAATAAAGACGCGGCTCTAGTTGCTGGTGATTGTCCTGTCTCTACAGATTTGGTAAGTGAGCGACCAGTGCTCTTTGTTTATTCAGTTCGTATTTTATTCGTATCAAACAAACTATTGCACCGAGTGCAATAGTTAGCACTAACATTTACAACCAAACTATAACCTTGTGTTGGATTTTGTGACCGGAATAACACACGCGGCTTTCTGACGCTACCTGCCGTGTGTATCTAAGTTTCCGGGAAATGCTGAGTTTTTTTTCTCTCATTCGCCAGCGGTATCAAACATTGCATGAAAAATACACGCTTAGAGCAGATCCTCGAATCAAATATCACATTTGTCGGGAGGGACATTAATGAATTCCCTGAATGAAAGAGCCAAACTGCAGTTAAAGTCCACCATTTAATAATTTGGCAAATAATTCCACTACAGATGTCCATGTAAACACAGTCACATTGTCCGCTGTGGGTGTGTGTTTTGACTCTGAAATTCAGCGCGCCCAAATAGACACTCCCACACCATGCCTCTTTTCTTCCTCCGACACTCCCCCCTAAACAGAGCTGGACACGCCCACTTTTCTGACTTTTTCCAAAGTAGAGGTGTGAAAACACACTGCTGAAACGAGGGTGTTTCATGGCCCTTTAAGGACAGTCTGAGAGGAGCGTTTTTTCCCTTTCTCCCTTTTCCCTAATGTATCTTATTTCCTCTTTCTAAAGCTACGTCTCATCTGATCTTTCTTCCCCTGAAATGTGTGATGTTTGTGGTTGGTCAGCGGGGTCCAATTTTGCTGCATGTATCAGTGTATAAAGGCTTTTTACATCATCATCATCATCAAATGTGTACTGTACAATATGTACTATTTTATAGCTGAAATTACAAAAAATACATTTCTATTAATCTTTATTTATATAGCGATTTGACAATGTAGATTGTGTCAAAGCGGCTCAACACTGAAGTTCTTGTAAATTGAAACTGTATCAGTCCAGCTACCCTTCAGGAGGGGAACTTCAATGCTATGTGGAAAGTTCCACAATGGGGGATTTCATCAGAATCCAATCATCAGAAAGAGTATACAATCTAGCTAATGAAATGCTAATGAGTTGCTACATACAATTAATCGTATATGTCAGCGCTGCATGTGGCAAGCAGAGGCATACTTTTAGCTTCAGATCCTTTCACGAATCGTCTGAGAGAGCTGATGAGGGTTTCTCCCTTGCCTGCCATTCTTTGGGTCTGGTCCTCCAGAGCTGTTTGTATTGCTGCTAAGTTTCCTAAAAGAGCAATACAGTTGTGCAGCGCGTCTTTTTCAGGATATTGTTCTGACCGTGTGTTTCTGGATGTGTGGTTTCCTGTCCCCGGATGATGGGCACGAACACAGCGTTTCATGTCTGGGGGTCCAGCATGTTAATGTGGTGCTCGCGGGCACTCCATGCCATCAAGCTGGTGATGCCAAAAGTCCAGCAGGGAGGCCTGATTCTAGGGTCTCATAGAAAACAACACCGCCAAAATCTGGGCCGAACAGGTTGCAGCCACTAGCTTCATTGTGCCACCTGGAATGCGACACACTCTACGCTCATAAACCCGCACACTCCACACATGATGAATTAGCCATTTCATTGTCAGGCATGCAAATATTTGAAACCTGATGCATGCTAGGATTTTTGTTGGGGAACAAATGATAGTTTATAATAATTCAATTCAGTTTTTAATTCAGCTTTATTTGTACAGCGCTTTTACAATGTAGATTGTGTCAAAGCAGCTTCACATAAATGGTCATAGTATCTTAAACAGAGTAGTTCAGTTTTTAGTGTTTAAGTTCAGTTCAGTTTAGCTCAGTTCAGTGTGGTTTAAAATCATTATTGAGAATCCAAACACTGAAGAGCAAATTCATCGATGCACAGCTCTAGCGATCCCAAAACCATGCAAGCTAGGGGCAACAGCGGAGAGGGAAAAAAACTTCACGGATAGGCGAGAGAAGAAAAAAAACCTTGAGAGAAACCAGACTCAGACCAGGGCACAGACCATTTTAATTTCTCCGCTGGCCAAAAGTCTTGTGCAGAGCTGCAGTCTCAGTGGTGGAGGCTAAAAGCTGGCCTGGAGCTGCTGTCCCTGGAGCGTCACAGGACGCTTTTTACAATAATGCTTACTTTAAAACGCGCGCCTACTGAAGGGCAGGACGGAGGGTGTGCCGCATCGCGGGGGCACTTTTGATCATTTTGGAAGGGCACTTTCTATCCAAGACTAAAAAGGGCATGTGCACTGCAAAGGTTGAGGCCTATGTGTGCACGTGCCTGCTCAGTGGTCATGACTTTGACGTTCTTATTACTTTTATTCCTTTATTCTAATTAGCATACTTTAGCTTTCCACCTGTGAATTTACAGTGCTTTCATATAGAGGTTTAATGAAATTAATTTATTTTGTCAAGAATAATTTTTACAATTTAAACAATTGACATTTGTACAGTCAGGATATTTTATATCAGGATATTTTATGTATATTAATGTAATTATATTCCATTCAAAGTGGTGCATTGTTATTGAACCTGCTGTTTATCATGAATAGGGCGTTAATTGATCTATGTGCTATAACATATATAACAGGATCATCAAAGTAACATTCAAAAAGCAACTCATGAAAACATCTTAATAATAGTAATGTCTTATTCAGATTAAGGCAAATATGTAAATTACTGATGTAAACATAGTAACTAGCTATGTTTCCATCCAACAATGCGAATGAACTTTATGCGCAAAACTGGAATATCGCATGAAAGAGGTGCGAATAAAGGAACGTTTCCTTCCAACTCGACAAAGCGAAAATTAAAAACAAAATCGTCACATCCTGATTAACTGGCACCAAATATCAACAGTAAAAACTGAATTTGCTGCGGTAGGAGAAGCTGCATCAATCTTTTCTTCATCTAATAAATCACTTGCGCCTCAGAAGGCAATCCTGACATGCAGTGAACACGCGGTGCGTTTGAAGATGTCAGACGAGGAGAACAGTTCAGACAGTTCTGTCTGAAGCTCTTATTTATTACTAAAATCACTATTTTGATTAAGAAATAATTATCATGATGTCATGAGAAAACGCAAAAAGGATATTGTTTAAGAACTTCAATTAAAAATGCAAGTAAAATAAAAAATAAGTCGAAATTCTCATTGTAAATACTCAACAGCCATATGATCAGAAATTTGCGTTAACAGGCAGTTGGACAGGTGTACCTAATAAAGTGGCCGATTCAGTGTATGTGGATGTATGTATTTTTGTTCCTCTGCCTCATGTAGAAGATATACATCAGATGATCAGTGAACATCAACACAAGTGCGTCAAGTAACGAAACTGCAAGCTAAGGTAAGACATTTCCATTTGATTTTCAGACATGTAAGGACTACTTTTTTCATGACACATTCTGTTTTATTGTGATGACTGAACATTTAGTAGCCTCTTTTTATTAACATATAAAAATAAAAGTTATGTTTTATTTATTCAATATGTGTTTTATTTACACAAAATGCTTATAAATGCATTGATAAAGAAATTGTGAAATGAATCTATATGAATCAAATGAATCTATATGAATCAACAGATTATTACTTACACTTAAAGTCATTAAATGAGTAATGAGCACTGATGAAAAGAGGTTGATGTACAGCTGGATGGAGATTTTCTGGTAATTAAGTCTGACATATTCCCAGGCGTATCTTCTAAATAGCTTTTAGTATTACTCAAATTCAAGGCGTGTATCAGCTATTATAATTCATAACGAATCACATCAAAATAATTGTTCAACCATTCAGAAAAGAATGTCCCATAATGCTGTTCCGTCGCACCTACTTTTGTTATTACATGATTTGTCTCATGTGCTGGAATTTATTTGGTAAATGTGTTTGCATTGTCGTTTACATGCATTTTCTCTTATCGAATAAAAAGTTTAGTTTTACATGCACATTTTCAGAATTTAAAGATTAAAAGAAACCTATCTAATGTCTGAATTTTCATCATTAGCTAAACTATTCCTTTAAAACTGAATTTTTGGGGGGCATTAAATAGCGTTGCAAGGACCCAGCCTGATCTCACGAGGAAACGTGAGTATTTTAAGTTTTGTCAGATTAGTGGCTAATTCGTACGAGTTCAGTCAAACGAAAATGTTCGATTTTAAAAAAAGAGGCATGGCACCCAACCCCACCCCTAACCGGCGAAGAGCAAATTGTACTAAATTGTACAAATAAGATCGTACAAATTCATATGAATTAGCCACTAAATCAAAACGATTTTACAATTCAATTCAGCTTTATTTGTATAGCGCTTTTACAATGTAGATTGTGTCAAAGCAGCTTCACATAAATGGTCATAGTAAATTGGAACAGAGTAGTTCAGTTTTCAGAGTTTAAGTTCAGTTCAGTTTAGCTCAGTTCAGTGTGATTTAATAATCACTACTGAGAGTCCAAACACTGAAGAGCAAATTCATCGATGCGTAGCTCTACCAATCCCAAATCCGGAGAGGGAAAAAAAACTTCATAGATAGGCGAGTGAAGAACAAAAACCTTGAGAGAAACCGATATGAATTGCGTTGAAGGACTATTAAACTCACTATAGCAAACCTTAGTAAATGCTGCTGTCTGTCTCACTCTGTTAAATAGTTGGGTTAAAAATACCCCAAAATATAACCCAATTATATAGGTTATTACAGCACCTTCCCAACTATTGGTTATTTTAACCCAATGCATTGGCTTATTTTTATTAAATTTTATTTTTTTCCATTCTAGTATTACTTTTGAAGTACTACTATTATTTTAGAATTATGGCTGTGTAAATAAGTGAATGTCTTCGCTGGGTCCTAAAGGCGAGAATGACAGACGAATATCCCAAATATGTGTATCATTTTCCCCTAAAAAAAACTATATAAATGAACACGGGAGGCAGAGAAAGCGTTTTATTGACTATGACGCATGCGTTTTTATCATCAATAATTAAGAGTGCTGGTGAAACGAATAGAAAAAAAGACGACACGGGAGGTAATTTGATAAAAAATAACAACAACTATTTCTACACTGGAGCTTAAATGAACTTTACAACGCAAAAACAACATTTGTACTCATATTAATACAGCTGTTCTGTGTCAGTTAAATCAGTTGACTGTCGAAATTCTAAATTTTAACCCAACTGGTTGAGTTATAAAGTAAATAACCAAATAAAGGTTCAAAATAATCCAACAAACATCAAATATTTAACCAAACTGGTTGAGTTATAAAATAAATAACCAAATAAAGGTTAAAAATAACCCAACATAGCATCAAATATTTAACCCAACTGGTTGAGTTATTATTAAATAACCTAATAAACTCAACCATTGGGTTGAAGATAAAACTCCCCTGCTGAAAAATCCAGCTTTAACCCACCTAGGCTGGTTGGCTGATTTTAGCTGGTTGACCAGGCGGGTTTTAGAGGGGTTTAGGTCATTTTCCAGCCTGACCTGCTTGACCAGCCTAGTTTGGGCTGGGCATAGCTGGTTTTGGCTGGGCTCCTAGCCTGGCTAGGCTGGTCAAGCTGGTTTTAGTTGGTCATCTCCCAGCCTGACCAGCTAAGACTACCCTGGAGATGGCCAAAACCCCTCTAAAACCAGCTTGGTCGACCAGCTAAAACCAGCCAACAAGCCTAGCCTGGTTAAGCTATTTTTTTTTTTCAGTAGGGAACATTTTTTTAGAGTGTAGTAATGCTGCAGTTCTGTCCTCCCATAAATGTTTCACGTCATGTCTTAAGTAAATCCTCACAGGTTTCTTTTTTTTTTTTTTTTTTTTTTTTTTTTTTTAACAAATGTCTAAGCTGGGAGGGACTTCAACCAGTTAGGCTTGTTAAATCAGCCTTACTTCCCAGAGATTTTGATGTTTAACGAGACTCTTGACAGAGCAAAGTCTGGTGTGTAAGAATATGCATTTAGTAGGAAAACTTAATTCATCAATGTTTATTTCTGCAGCACTTTATGCAATACAGAATGTTTCAAAGAACCAACAGGAGAAAACAAAACTAAATTATAGAATATAATTAAATATATTATGATTTTTCGAAATATGGTGCCACCATTAAGGTAATGCATTGTTTTGCAGATTGGAGAGAGACAGTGAAGTTCTTCTGCTGAGGTCATTCAAGCTATCATGAGTTCCAGGTGAGTTGGCACTTTTATACTTTCTACTGAATTATATATTGCTGGGCGGCACGGTGGCTCAGTGGTTAGCACTATCGCTTTACAGAAAGAAGGTTACTGGTTTGAGTAGGGTTGCCACTTGTCCCTTAAAATATGGAATCATCCCGTATTTGAGAATGGAATTAGCGCGTCCCGTTCTGCATCAATACAGAACAGGTTCTGTCCCTTATTTGTTATCATTTTTTAAAAGTAGCTTTTCATGCAAATCAACCCACACGCATTTTGTGAAGATGCCTCATTTCCTACTTTTGATTGGGTAATGCTTGATGTCATCATTAGTTTGAATGGTCTTTGTCCAGTGAGGTGGCTGCTCCCCGTCTTAGAGTTTAAACGCAAGCGACTGCAAAGTACCGCAGAGTAGTGTTAGAAAATGTTATCAAGTCAACTGCACGATTTGTCTGAGAGCGTTCTGTGTGGCTCACGCGGGTCTGTCGTGCGACAACTTCCCTCCGGAGAGCAGCATTCCTGCAATGACAGAGCTCACAGAAATCAAAGCACAGTCAGACAATTCTTCGTACCCCAAGTCTCTCCTGGAGCAGACATGGTGAAGACAGTGACCCAGTTGGTGAAAATCTAGCTGGAGTCATTTTTTTTCTCTTTTTGTTTTGTAATTTACTGTTTTTTTACATGACTTAAAGAACAGTCTTATAATAATAATAATAATAATAATAATAATATGTGTATTTTATATTAACGGAGTAAAACCATGTCAACAACTGAAATCACAGTGAAATGAATGGCTGTAAAAATTCTATAGAAACAATGTAGGTGGATCACATTCCAATGCAATATTATGATTTGTTAAGGTTAAGTCAGGCACATAACCATTAATGTATTACATAAAACTAGGGCTGTCAACGTAATTAATCATTTTTTTAATTAATCATGATTAATCACGAAACACCGTATTTATTATAGAAATGAAAACACAGACATGTTAGTGCCATTTGAATTTCAATACAATCAATGCCAATAACAAACAAAAATGATTTCCATGTAGATTCTAAGAGGACTACAAACACACACAAACACACACACAGACAATGCATGCAGTACATTTTCATGGACACAAATACTCCGCTTTAATGAATAAGATAAGATTTTGATTACCTTATAGGATCGTGCGAGTCCCAAATTCTGGAGGTTTTTCTTTCCATTTGCCATGCGGTATTAAATTCCATGAAAACATCCAGAATGAAAATCTGCTGAATGAAAGTGAACTGCTGAACTGCAGTTAAAGTCTTAAGAACAAAAATGAAACACCTGAAATTGCATGAAACTTTGGAGGAAACGCTGGATAGCCTGGTGATGCTACATTAATTGTTTTATACTGAAACTTTCTTTCTAAGACTGCGTCCTTGGTTTGATCCAAATTTCCTTGCACGTTAAACACAAGAAGGGCCGGAGCAAGCTGAACTGGCGTTCTAGGCAAACGGCAATCACGCCTCCCTCAACCCAAAAGTGACCGGTTCACAGATGAAAGACTGTGAGGGAGAGGGTGTAGCGGATGAGGATAGGGGGGTTCGCTTACTATTCTGTAGCCCAAGGCGGCTGCCTGGGTCACCTCTATGCACGCGCCGTCCCTGAACACACGTCGGCCACAACAGTAAAAATAAAAAAGCTGCAACTGTGTTCTTTGCCTTATTTGTTTTAGCCCTTTAAATATTTCTATTTTAACACTATAAATATTATAATTATTTATTAAAATAGTTAATTAACTTAATTTTTTCAAAAATCTTTAGGGTGTCAGGATTAATGACACTAATTATTTTATAAGTCTGTAAGACTTATTTGAGTTAATATCAAAGGGCACATAGTTTATCCCTTTTTTATGATTTAATAATAATATTCTGGTTATTCTGAGTATGCCAGTTTAGGTTCATAGCCAAGAGCTCCTACGCTCTGTGTTTGCAACAGACAGGCTGACAGACAGAGAGAGAGCTAAGCTAAGCTATGCTAGGATGAGCATTCAGCCGTACATGTACGAGTCAGATACAGACCAAGCAGAGAGTACAAAATCATTTGTGTCTTTGAAACATGAAGTGTCCCGAATCGTTGCGCCACGCATTCCAGAACTCCAAACACAAGCCTCCACCAGGACAAACACATCGGAGCCGTGCCGAGCCGCTGACCCGCGTGCAGCGTACAAGGTACAAGCAATAAATACAATTAGAATGATAATGTGGAGAATATTGATCTTGTGTTGAGCCCAATGAGCTTTTCATCAAAAAAAATAGAGCAAGAGTGTTCCTTTAGTGATATCGCTTTGACTCACACGCTGAAAATGGTGGACATGCAACAAGTAATTGAGGATATGATCGTGACGTGAGGCTGTCAATCAATATTGGTGGGCAGGAGGACCGCTCTCCTACGCAAAGTTGCGGTCGGTCTGAAAACCGCTCTAATTGGTCCACCATTTTTTTGTTAAATTGAAAAAAAAGGACTGTGTGTGTTTATATCAGCCCAATATGACGGTCTATACACTATATATACACACATGTCTGTCCAGACAACTTGAAAAGCAGATTTTTCACCACAGGTGCTCTTTAAGGTTATTCACTAAAATCTATCATTTAAATCATTCATGGAGCTGAATACAGTATATAGTCTGTATATAAAAGGTTAAAAATAAACCTGTCCTAACAATCTAGCCTTTATAATCAAATTATTAAATAAAAGATGATACTGCAGTAAAGTATTTGTAGTCTTTTAATAAGCATCATATATACAAGGGTGTGGATTGTTAATCGTTTGTTTTGAAATTTGTGCATCTGATTTGTCCAATAATAAACCCGAAACACATGTGATTCTTGTCATGCGGTGTATCCAGCCAATCATGTAATATCCGTGTCGTTATTGTGTCGCTCTTCAGATGCTGCACTGGCTGAATCAGTCATCTGATCTCGGAGCTCTGTCGCAGTACTTTGATGCCACATATGACAGTCATGTGACGTCGGCACAACATCAATCTTGACAACATTTCTAACCAGGATGTACCCCTTTAAGACAGATTTCGATCGATCTGCGCATTTGAGTGACTAGTAGGGTTGTCATGTGGTAGATTAGTGTCCAAGTGAGAGACAAAATAAAGGGGTTTTGTTAATGATGTTTTCAGAGAACCTACTGATGTCCTGAGAGAGACTAATGATGTCCTGTTAGAGCATAGGTCTCGAACTCAATCCCTAAAGAGTTGTCTTGAATACCTTGATTTGTTGGATTAGGTGTGGGTTAGGGTTGGAGCAAAACTGTGCAAAGCTATAGCCCGCCAGGAATTGAGTTTGAAACCTATGTGTTATAGACTAGTGATGTGCTGTGAGAAAATAGAGATGTCCTGTCATGAGGTAGACTAATGATGTCCGGGAGAGATAAAATAAAGGGCTTTTGTTGAAGTGGCTTTGTTATCATCTATAACACTGTTTATCTATCATGTTCTCCTGTTTTACATGTTTTAATATGTTCATCATGCAGATCAACTCTGATTCATCAAGGTCCTCCAAGACGATACCGTCTACATACAGAGAGGAAAATACTTGATGATAATGGAAAAGTCAGAAAATGGACTTATGGTGCAAAAGACGCAAGAAAACAAAACAAAATTATTCTGCTGGTGGGAGAGACCGGTACTGGAAAGACCACCCTCATCAACTCTTTAGTGAACTACATACTGGGAGTGAAGTTTGAAGATGAAACATGGAATGAAATCACAGAAGAAGAAGGAGGAGATCAAACAGAATCCCAAACCTCTGAAATCACCATGTATGAGGTCTTTCCAGAGGAGAGTGCCATTTCTCTCACCATCATTGATACTCCAGGTTACGGAGACACTAGAGGACTGGAGAAAGATCTGGAAGTTGCTGAAAATTTAGCTTTTCTGTTTCAGAGCAATGATGGAGTTCGAGAAGTCGATGCTGTGTGTTTTGTGATTAAAGCATCTAATAATCGTCTCTCAGACAGACAATACTACATTATCAGCTCAGTTCTGTCTCTGTTTGGGAAAGACATTGTGAACAACATTGTGTTTTTAATCACACACTCTCATGGTCTTCCTCCTAAGAATGTCCTCAGTGCCATTAATAAAGCTAAAATCCCCTGCAAACGAGACAGAAAGGGCCAACCTGTATATTTCTTGTTCAACAATTGTCAGGCTGAACCTCGAGATAATGTGAAACGCTTCATTCGTGCTCAAAGAGACGCCTGGGAAAACAGCATGGAAGAGACAAAGCATTTCCTTCAGTCTCTGGAAGAAAAGAACAGATGTAGTTTAGAGCTGACTTCAGATGTCCTGAAAGAGCGGATTCAGCTAGAAGCTTCCATCAGCAACTTACAACTGAGAGTCCTAGAGAAAGAGTCGAAGAAGTCTGAAAAACGTCAGATTCAGAATGCAATGAGAAAAAACAAGGATAAGATTGAAAAACGCACAAACTTTAGCATTAGAGTCAAAAAGACCGTCAAAGAAAAGGTGCCCATAGTAAGTACATCATGGAAGAACAGAAAAGCAACAACCTGCACCGTCTGTGAGGAGAACTGCCATGAGTTTGACTGCTGGTGGGTTTCTGGTCCCAAGAAGTGTGAAGTCATGAAAAACGACCACTGCACAGTGTGCACAGGGAAGTGTCACTACAGCAAGCACGTAAAAGAGAACAAGAAATATGTTATTAGCACTTCAGACATTGTGATGAAATTTGATGATTTACAAAGAGATCATGAAAATCCTCAAAATAAGAGGTTATTAATTACAGTGGATGATATTGACCAAGATCTGAAGGCAATTGAAGATCAAAAGTTAATTATGGTGTTCAAAGCTTACCAGATCATCAAGAATCTGTCTCAGGTGGCACTAAAACCAGACTCTGCCTTCACCCTCCAGCATCTGGAATTCTTCATCCCCAGAGTGAGGGAGGCTGGGAAAGAAGACTGGGCTCGAGAACTGGAGGAAATGAGGAGACGGGCAGCAGCTGAAGAATCCAATAAGGGTTTTATCAATTACATAAAAGCTGGACTCAATAAAATCTTCTGACAAATGAACAAATGCACAGAAGATGAAATGAATCAATAAAGATGAAAATCAATGTTTAAGATGGGAAAATGGTGCAGGTGATGATTTATATAAGTGGAATTACAAGATTTCTTCTATTCAGATAATCAGTCAATCTAAGTGATCATTAAAATGCAAGCCATTTCAGTCTCATCTGTTAGCTTATGACCTTTTATAATAAACCACTGTCTACAACACTGCAGGTTACTGGATAGTTGCATATTGATGTGTATTTTCAAGTGTTAATCCCAGTCAAAATATATCTGATTCTGTATTCTGTTAGTGTTGTATTTTAAATGTGTAAAAAAATGAATTATTAATTTCAACAATAAAACCAGAATCTTCTCGTTCCCTCTTCTACTTATTATTATTTTATACATTCATTTTTTGCATATTATCCCTGGTGAAAAATCCAGCTTAAACCAGCCTAGGATGGTTGGCTGGTTTTAGCTGGTTGACCAGCCTGGTTTTAGAGGGGTTTTGGCCATTACCAGGCTGGTTTCCAGCCTGGTCAGGCTGGAAAATGACCAGCCAAATCCAGCTAAAACCAGCTTGACCAGCCTGGCTTAAGCTGGATATAGCTGGTTTTGGCTGGACTCCCAGCTTGGCTAGGCTGGTCAAGCTGGTTTTAGCTGGTTTTAGCTGGAAATAACTTGTGAAGTTTGTTGGTTGATCTTAAATACTAATGAGAAGGCCAAAATAATTAGGAGCTAAACTGTGCAGACTGTAAATTTAAACAACCTTTAAACTGAAATAATAAAAATCAGACTGATAGCCTGTGTAATGAAGAGAAGTTAGCATGGTGAAATAAATTACATTTTTATACTTAGTATAATTTGAGACCTGTTAAGAAGTATTTACTAAATGTGTCACACCGTCTGCTCTTTCCTGCAATCCCAATCACTGCTCTCACTCACCATCCACCACACCCGTGAACCCTCACCTGATTACTAATCACCCCCACCGGCAATCACCAACGCACTATATATGCTCACCTCACTCACTCATTAGCTTGAATCAAAGATGGATGGTTATCCACGTATCCTCTCCCATATTCTCCTGTGCACTTCCATAGATGTTTTCCTCCTCCAGTGGATGTAAATACACCTGTTTAAGGGAAGTGACTATTCTTACCAATGAACTTAACTTACCAGCAGAACTGTTTGTGTGTGTGTGTGTGTGTGTGTGTAAGCCTTTCCTAGTGCTTCTAAAGAGAATTGTGTTATTTATTACAATTTATTCATATTTGTTTTTCAGCTCTGAATTTTAATCTGACTCCAATTTTAAGAGACCGTCAAATTTAGGCAGTATTTCTAATAGTAAGAACGAATCACATTCATCATTTATGACTCAATTAAGAGTTTTGATTAATATTTGTAGCAGCCCTTGATTTTCTTTAAACGAAGCAGAGAGTCTCTGACGGGTGTAAAGTGATTTATTCTGGAACCAGCATAAACACTGTGAAAACTGGAAGTAAACACACAAATTGCAAAGCAAATTTACAATAAATTACTCCACATTTACAGTGCATTACCATGCATCTGCACACAGCACAACAAATGAGCTATGTAAAGCAACATATACACAATAATTCACCTAGTTGACAATTTCAAAACACAAAAGTTTCCAAAAATAAACCATTTAGACATTTACATCATAATTTGAAACACAAACATAAATTAAACACCTCACTCCGCTCACCAAGGGATGCTAGCCTAAACACGTAGCTTTTTAGTTTTGTGATGGTCATCTGGCTAAACACACGAATGTAAACATGAGATAATGCAACAAAAAACAAACAAACAACATTATAATGCACACGATCGTGCTTAGAGAACTTGGATTAACTTACATTTCTCACAGGAATTTAATCACCAAGCTTCTGGGATGAGATCGTTTTGATGAGTGTGGCATGGTATGAATTATACAGGTTCCAGGGTTTGCTTTAAAGCCATTAACCTGAATAAGGTGAGTGAAAATTAACAACCTATAGTGGCCTCTTGTGGCCCTTTACAATATCTGTTCCCTCACTCTTCAGTTAAACGTTCATTAGGGACCAAACGCCACTCAGTTTCACGCCCCGGGTTTGGTGTCTTCTCATGGACATTATCTTGGCACACTGAAATTAATCAGAGGGTGCAGGGTTAACCAATACTCAAATAGCCCGCTTCCTAACTGCTTACTCATCCTAAAAGAGAAGTTAATTTAGTCATTTCCATACAACTTATATCAGTGATTAGACGATTAAAAGATCTTCATGCTGTCCTGCCAAAACGGCTTGGTATAGTTAAATGAATCTCTAACAAAATCTGATTATGTTGCAACATAACGGTAGCGCAGACTCCACTTAGGCCCCGTTTACACTAGTGTGTTTTAGTTTTAAATTGGCGTTTTAGAACAAAAACTGTCCGCATACACACTAGTGTTTCAACTAGTGTCTCTGAACATATCTCCGTCCACACTACGCCACCAAAAACGTATATCACGTGACTATTCGTGCACTCTGGACATGCGCGTTCTATTATAAACAGAAAGCATGCGTCTCGCTCTGCATTTGGTTATTGTTAGTCATCAAACGCCTGTTGAACATTAAACGCGATGGCAAAGAAAGCAAGAGAGGTATTTTTGTGGACGGACGACGAGGTCGAGTTGTTACTAAACATAACAAATGAATCACTGCACAATGGTGCCTAAAACAGACAATAGTGCAAACAACGCTCCCATTTCTGTGCCCATGTTGTTGTTTACAGTACTGTCTTCCGGTAGTGTTAAAGCCATGTGTTATAATCATGTGATAGGGACTTGACGAATAAGGGAAGGATACGCAATGACACAAAAGCCACAATCAGGTAGTAAATCTCATTAGTCCTGCCTCCGTTTTTAGATGTCTCCGTTTTTCCTCATCCACACTGAAACGGAGCAGCAGCGTTTTAGAATAGAAACGGCCTCTCCAGCATTTTAAAAACGCTCTGTTTTTGGCGCTCGAGAACTCTGGCGTAGTGTGGACGGATGGCGTAACCGTAGCAAAACGTATGCGTTTTAAAACGAAAACGCATAAGTGTAAACAGGGCCTTAATCGACTGGATATAAAATATTTCTGGAGAATTCAGAATGAATAAATCTTAACACTTAATTTTCCAGATGAAAGTGCATAAAAGCCAATTCAGAAATGTCCAACATCAATTACTCAAAGATAAATCCAAAAGTTATGAATATATAAAGTGTGTTGCAGCAAATAAGGGCCTACTCACACTATGCTATCCAAACTGTGCCCAGGCTCCTTTCCCGAATCATTTGAGAAGTGTGAGTACTCTGAATCGGCCTCAGGCACGATTCACTTGGCCGGCCCTGGCCTGGTTGGAAGAGGTGTGCCAGAGTGCGGTTTACTTGGGCTTTGGCGCAGTACGCTTCTAATGTGAGTGCAAAGTGCACCAGAGCCGGAAACTGAATATATGACTTAAACAGGATCATTTCATATGGATTTATTAATCATTCTTACTGTTCAAAGAAAACAAAATGTCATAGATTATTAAAGAAGCAAACCCCTCACTGCACGACAGCTGAAGCTTCAGTAAACCTCCTAATTTGTGCAGTTTTCATGATTGTTTATGAGTGTCAAAAGTGGCTGATCTGTTTGGTGAAATATTTGACTGCGTCTCACTGCTTATCAAACGACTAAAAATATATAACTAAAGAAATCTCCACTGTGCAGAGTGAAAGTGCTTACTGAACAGCGCATCATCGATGATGTAAGCGTGCACAGGCCCGAATGCAATGTGAGTGCAGGCCATTGTGGGAGACTGGAGGGGGGGAAAGCGTGCTTTGGCTCAGTTCAAAGCAACTGTACTTAGTGTGAGTACACCCTGAATCTGTTCATACACTGCAATGGGGTATCCTATCTACAAGATTTCAATGATTCATCTCCCACCTTTTCCTTATATACTCAACTTAGAACAAACCGTCATAAATTCAAGACAATAAAAGTGTTATGAGTTTGAGGTGTCAACCATCTCTATGGGGAGAGCATCTGGCAATGATCTTATCAAAGCTAAAAACCAAATTAACATACACCAGGAATTATTACAGTGAAATTAGGACCACTTTAACAATCCCACAGAGACATTTAAAATAAAACCAAACATGAATATACGGCTACAAGATACACCATATTAAAACCTTGGACATTTTATGTGAAATGTGAAGGATCTGCTCTGGTGGAGAAAGGTCAGGAAGGGGAGCTTGGGGTGAAAGGAGAGACCCCCTAGTATCAAAAACATACAGTCAGGAAGGTAGGCTTCCTGACTTGGGATCTTCTTCTCAGATCAGAAAGTTTATTGATTTAGCACCTGACAATTCTTGTGGTCACATTTTCACAACAGTTCTGAAGGTTTGATATTATGGTGAGACTTAGCCATACTTACAGTTTGTGACAACCAATTAGCATGCACTTCCCACTGTTGGGTGATGGCTTGCTGGTCTCTGGGTCCAGAATGGCAATGATGAGGTCTTCCTCTGGACAGACAATGAAAGGGGATTTGTGGCAAAATTGCCCTGAGGACCATCTTGAACAACTGTGCTCTGCAAGCAGTGTCAAGACTGGCATAGTAGAACCCACAAAGCATGCGATCTAGATAGCTGATGTAGTTAGCGATAAACAGAAACAGTCTGGTATGGGCCTCGAGACTCAGTCCGTAAAAGAAATTCAGGGAGAGAAACAGATGCTGCAAACTTCTTTTTTCAGTCAGGTCTTCTGTCGCTTGCTCTCTATAAATGCACAGATAATATCAAAAACGTCTTCTAAAACATTTACCTAATCTTCAGGTGAACAGGAACAACCAATATAAATGAACAGAACAGACTGAGAATTAGAATGACAATTAAAACCATAGAGGAATAACCGAAACTTAAGCTGCGGTCACACTGGGCTTTTCCTCCCATAGACTTCCATTTATATGCACGCGAATGCGTCAGACTGGAAACACAGGCTTATGTGTCAAGTTTCGCAGGGTGCTGCGGTGCAAAGTTCAAGCTTGGTGTTCAAGCTTGGTGAACTCTGACCTGCGAAATTTAAAATATGGAGCAATTGCTCACTTTTTAATGCCTAATAATCTTGTTTATTTCCAGCCCTTTTCGCAGTGCCGCACGACAGAATATCGCATGCTCAAACTCTAAAGTGACCGCAGCTTTAGGAGTATAAGTACACAAGACATGATTAACTGATAACAATCAGGCGTGTGAACAGGTGAAACAAACGAATACTAAACAAAGGGGGAACAGAACAGGAATCACATGATCTAACACAAGCACATGGCACAGAATCATGACAACAGTCATTTTTTAATCAAACCCATATTTAGCTGTGACGCCCCATTCACACGGGGCTTCAGCGTCAACGCTTCTTATTCACTTTAAATGGGTGACGTCAGGCGTTGCCAAACTGCATTGTGGATCTGTCGGCGCCGCTTCAGAGGTGTTGCTCGCTGCAGAAGTTGGGACTAGCTCAACTTTTCAAGCCCCAACAGAAGTGTCAGCCAATCAGATCGCTGTATGCAAATACACCAGCTAGACAGTGGCCTATTGCTGACTGAATTTCATTGGCTAACGCTTCCATGACAATCGATTCATCCCCAACTTCAGATGCGCCTTCAGTCAAGCGTTGACGCTGAAGCCCCGTGTGAATGGGGCGTGAGCTTCTTGTCTTCAGCTTCGGGATTTATCTCATCAGTTCTGGGCTTAAAAGCATTAATATAATTTAATTAAACTAATAATTTATTATTTCTGTCTTGAAGTAACTCTTATCTAGAGGTCAGATGGTCATTTAAGGTTATGAGTAAAAGCATACACACACATCTGTGTGAAAAGACTGTCATCATTTACTGTCAACACAAATGCACACACCCACACAAACACCACTAACAAATACTGTACACAATACAAGGCATTTCTTGAAAAACAAAATACATATTGTAAACAAATAAGCAAGCAGGATATTTGCATTTCTTTGATATTGTACAACATCATGTTCAATGATCTATTGTAAACTGTCAATGGAGCTCTGTTGACCATAGACGTCAAACACACAAATGAAGACAAACTCATGTTGTTTTGTCTTTCCATTAGACAAATCAGGTGGTATCAGTGTCTTGCTGTTGACAAATATTTGCGCTCTGCCAGCTCTGTCCCTGTAAGATATTTACGCATCTCAGCTAAAAACTCTATGAATGAATTATAAGTGCAGTTTATTTATAAACTAATTTCGAGAAGATCACATGCTTATGATTGCTTGCGGCTGTCCATTATCCAATTCATGATTCACCAATCACACGATTCCTAAGCCACTAAATACCCTAGGTTTAATACCACAGTCATTTTCGTTTTGTAGAATCTCCCCTTCTATATACATATATATATATATATATATATATATATATATATATATATATATATATATATATATATATATATATATATATATATATATATTAAGTTTTAATCATTAATCATTATTAAGAGGTTAAGTGAAATAAAATGACATCAAATTACAGCAGGTGAATGTTAATTTTACCTTAATTAAGCTTGAACTTAAGACTTAGCCTGAGAGTTATGCTGCCCCGGACCAGGCTAGTTTCCCAGTATAAGTTGCCAAAGTAACTGAGTTTGAACTATCATAAATTTGATATATGAAATCGAATCCGCCATTAATAAACCTGATTTACCAAAATCAGCCTGGCTTTTTCGCTAAGCTTGGTTTATGGAACAGCCCGCTGATGTGAAATGTGTCTGTACCTATGATTAAAACTAGTGTTTAAAATGACAATAACCCAGGATTAAGTGCCGTGTAAAAAGCGGTAAATGTACCTTAAAGGTATCAATATGATCAATAGTGACAACATGTGTACCTTTATTTCTGAGTGTACAGGAGAGAAAAATGTAAATAAAATCTTGCACAGCCCACAAAAAAAGGCGGGTGAGTTAATAACAAGAAGAATAATGCAGTAAACAATACCAACATTGCCAATAACGCTACAAACCAGTTGGTTTACGCCAGTGGAGTTAGTCTCTGTAGATCTGTCCAGCTTAAACCTGAATCTATTTTCCTGATCCAGCTCTTCAGCTCCTCAGGTACTGTATGTGTGTTGAAGTTTGGAAATGAACTCTGTAAGATAAAATTAAAACAGCACAATAGAACGTATTTCTATTGATGGTATGACACTAGTGATGGGTCATTCATGAAACGATTCGTTCATTTTGAACGAATCTTCAATATGACTCGGGAACTATTAGTCCTCTCAGGGAGTGATTCGTTCATCCGTGCGTGCGCACATTTGTGCAGGTGATATCGTTCATTTCAAGTCTTTTGAGTCGTTAATCGCAGAAAGGCAGAAGCCAATCATAAGCGTTTAGAGCTAGAAAAATAATTGATCCGCTCATTTCTCGAGTCCTCTATTGGGTTTAAATGATTCGTTCCACACAGGCCGATCATATGCATTTAGAGCCGGAAAAAGAATTGATCTGTTCATCTCTCGAGTCCTCTATCAGTTCTGAGTCATTCGTTCCTCAAGGGCCAATCACATGCGTTTAGAGCCGGAAAAAGAATTCAATTGAAAGGTGAACTAATTACCATGGCTCCTATCGGCTCAGACTGTGTACATTGGTTAAGATTATATGTGACTGTCAGTGTAACGTGAACGAATCACTGACATTTGAAGACATGAAGAGGTGAGCTGAGCAAAGAGACAACAATACCTTCATAGTGTAGGAGTCCATCTATTAGCTCAATGACGAAACTAACAGCATGGTCGAAGGTTTAATGCATGTAAGCCTTTTCTAGTGCTTATGAAAAGAATTTTATTATTTATTAGAATTTATTTATATTAATTTATTAACTCCGAATTCAATCTGACTCCAATTTAAATGATCCTAAAATTTAGATAATATTTCTAATTGTAAGAACGGATGACATTCATCATTTGTGATTTAATTTAGAGTTTTGATATTTTCTGAGGTCCGATATTCTAATTGTACGTTCATTAGGGACCTACGTCGCTCAGAGTTCCACGCCCCGGGTTTGCGTTTCTTCTCACGGACAATATGTCGGCACTCTGAAAATAGTCAGAGGATGCAGGATTAACTATATTTGAATAAGCTGGTCGCATTAACGCTTACCTAGTCTTAAAAAAACAGATCCTTAGCCAAGCCCATACAACTTGCTATTCCCAGTGGTCGAATGATTAAAAGGTCTACATGTTATCGGCACGCAATGGCTACGAATAATCAAATGCGCCAATTAAATCAATTTCGATTATGCCGTACGATAAGGGTAACGAGACTCCACATAATCTACTGGATACAATGAATTCGCAAAACTCCAGAATTAATCAAAACTTAAAATTTTATTTGTCAGGTAAAATTGTATTCTGCCAATTACATAATAAATCATCAGGAAGCCAATTCAGAGATGAGACTAACAATATAACATCCATTAATCAAAGATAAATCAAAGAGTTAAGAGATGCATACCTGACCACAGAAATACATTGCAGCATAAGTCTCAGAGATGCTGCAATGGGGTGTCTTTTTACAAGATCTCCCCCTGTCCTAAAGCACATCTTACCTTATATACTCAAGTCAAAACAAACAGCCATAAATTCAAGACAATAGAAGTGTCACAGAAACCCTGACCTGGTCAATTTAAGGACTTAACCATCTCTTAGGAGGGAGAGCATCTTATCAAGATCTTATAGAAGTCAAAAACCAAATCAACATATACCAGTAAAATATTACTGTAAAATTAAGACCACTTTACCAATCACACAGAGACATTTAAAATGATACCAAACATGAATATAGTGATGCAAGATACACCATATTAAAACCTTGAACATTTTATGTGAAATGTGCTCTAATCAGAAGGTAACATAAGGGTCAAGAAGGGGGGTTTAGGTGGAAGGAGAAGGGTGACTTCTTCGCATTACCCCCTGCTGTTGAGTAGCTCTGTTTCTCCAGCCTGTGATTGCATTGTCAACAGTAATTTGAATAGAACAGTGGAACAGTTGGTTTCTTCATCACTACTCAGATTAGAAAATCTATTGGAACATTGCATCTTGTCTCATGAAATTCCATAACAGTTCTTATGGTCTGATATTTTGGATCCTTACAATAGACAAGAGCAGGTAAACATTGAATTATTATTTTCTCCTTCTATTTATGACTTATTTGTCATGTGATCAACCGTTTGGGCTAGTTGTAGATGTGTTTGGAAGCAATTCATAACATTTTAATAATATTTTGGCAAATTGAACCAAATGAATTAAATGACTCGAAAAAAGATTTGATGAACGAGACTCGAAGATCCGAGTCAGTAAAATGATCCAAACTTCCCATCTCTACATGACACCTGAATGATAAGTGAAGTTTATTTATAAACTAATTTCGAGAGAATCACGTGCTTATGATTGCTTGCGGCTGGACCCAAATTATCCAATTTTCAATGCACCAATCAGACGATTGATAAGCTACTATGAATACCCTAGGTTACGTATCACAGTTATATTCATTTTGAATAATCCCTCTTTCACCCCTACTCCTCCTCCCTCTAGATGGGTGGCATGGTGGCCCAGTGGTTAGCACTATTGCCTCACAGCAAGAATGTCTCTGGTTCCAATCTTTACCAAACCATCAGACGTTTCTGAGCAAAGCTTGCACGTTCTCCCCGTACTCACCTGGGTTTCCCCTGGGTCCCCCGGTTTCCTTCCATCATCCAAAAACATGCAACTTAAGTTTATTGGCTAATCCAAGTGAACACCATAGAAATGCTATTATCTGCTCTTCAGCCACCATGACAGGGGAATTCTTGAGATCTCCCTCCAAACGGGAGGAAGCCCCAGGATCGAGGATCTTATGAGCTCAGGGCTCTCTCCCGGGACAGCATGCCAAACTAGCTTTATTATCAATCATCAGCTAAGTGTGAACTCTTGACATGAAAATAAAAGGAAATGCAAATTTTCATTATGGACTTTTCCTCTGTAGCCATTATGAAAATACTTTGAAACATACAGACTCTTGACCACATTCAAATGAACTCAATCCAACAGAAGTACAGAAAATATGTGAATGAGAAAGAAAAATGAAAAAGGCCTTTGTTTAGAGTAATAAACAAACAATGTGACGTTCTGAATGACGAATGAGAGCAGATATAGAATCATCACAGAATAATCTGAGGCTGCAAACAGAAACATCCGACTGAGGACAGAAACACACCACCTGTGAAGTAAGAGCACACATCTACATTATTTACACACACACACACACACACTCAAAGACACTTCTGACATCTGTTGATCCTCTTGTTGGTTGTGTATTCTACATTAATACTTCTCTTTTACTGAAATGTTTTACTCCTAAATTGATGGGGTTTTTTTTTCTTCTCAGAAATGGCTCAAACTCTACATCTCTCTCTTCTCCTCATTGGTGAGTGTGTTTGTAGTTTTATTGATGGTTTATAGTTTCTTTAGGTTCGACTCTTCTGAAAACCATTAAAGCAAAGTGTCTCTTTCACAGCTCTCTGCTCCATATCTGAATGTGTTCAGCGTCAGTATCACTTTATCAATGAGAACAAGACCTGGACTGAAGCTCAGACATACTGCAGAGAGAATTACACAGATCTGGCCACCGTTGACAACATGAACGACATGATCCAGCTGAAGAAGAGTGTGAAAGTGAATGATGGATATGCCTGGATTGGTCTTCAGCGGACGAGTGTTTATAAATGGCATTGGTCTTCAGGTGATCCTGTGCTCTTCCTGAACTGGGCATCTGGACAAACAGCCGAAGGTGATATTTGTACTGTTATGAGAAATGGAAAGTGGTTTGTTGAACCATGTAGTGATGCCAGGACTTTCATCTGCTACAACAGTGAGTACAAACCCTTATGAAATAAAATATATGCAGTTTATTCTAGTGCAGGGGTCCATCTATTAGTCCTACGGCAGAACTAACAGTATGGGTGAAGGTTAAATGCGTGTGAGCCTTTTCAGCACATGTGAAAAGAAATATCTTGTTAAGATTTATTTTAATTTGTTTCCAACTCAATTTAATCTGACTCCAGTTTATAATAATTTTAAATTTAGATTAATCTAATTCAAGTTGATCACCTCATAGGTCGTGATTGGGTCTAATTTAGATTGATTAACCTAATAAATGCTTATTTTCAGCTAATGGTTCATTGTTTAGCTGAACTCAGTATACTGGCCATCTCCATCTGCTCACAGACACATCCTTGCCAGTTCTGGTTCTTAGACAGAGGATATAACTGTAAACTAATTTCCTTCTAGTAATATTAGGTGGCCCCATGCTTGCTCATACTTAAAGTTTGATTTAGACCTTAGATTATATCATACTAAGTGATTGTGATTGTCAGAAATCAACAGGTCTCTAATGCTGTCTATGCTCCATCCATTGAGCCTGAATGTATGACTAATCCTGGTCGTAGGCTGGGGAAACATCAGCCTAAACAATCTACTAGATTTAAATGATTTCAGGAGATATTAGAGTTACAAGAATTTGACGTTTATTTGTCAGGCAAAGATTTTCCATTCCAATTCACATAATTACAGAAAATAAGCCAATCAAGATTGTACAACATCAATTATTCAAAGATACATTTAGGAGTTAGAGATGAATACCTGACCATGTAGAAATTCATTGCAGTATATAAGTCCTGATGCAGAGACCATTTCCTTAAATACTCAAATCATCATAGATTCAAGACGATAAAATCATCACCAAGACTCTTGCCTGGTCATGAGTTGATGTGAAGACCATTTTCCCTGGAGTTGCGCATCTGGCAAAGATCTTATCAAGGTAGACCCACCAAGCTTAAGTTAGTGGATACTTTTGCCAAACTTAAATAATATTTCACCATAGCTCCCATTCTTAAGAAATCTGGTCTCTATTCCCTAGTAGCAAAGAATTCTGGCCCAGATTTGGCAAAAAACTGGCACAGCAGGCATTCATCCGGCACTGGCATACAGCATGTGGGCCAAACATGGCCCGGGTTTGGCAGAGGTGGCACCGTTTTTAAGGCGGCACACAAGATTTGGGCCAGATGAAAAACGTAGTATTTGGCCCAGATTTAAAAATTTGATAAGTGGGCCATTTGAGTTGACCAGTCTTGACCCACATTTAAAATACACTAAAATCATTTTTGAGTAAAGAAAAAAAAAATCTACCAATCAGGTCACTTTGAGAAAAAGTGTGCCCATAGTGTGCCTAAAGCGCATCACTCCATGGGTTTATCAATTTCATTGCAATCGTGACACACCAACCTATCTGGCCCAGTTCAGGCCCAGTTATGAGTTATTAACTTGGCTGAGACTTGGCCTAGATATGGTCTGTGTTTGGCCCTTGTCTGGAAGCCAGATTTGGTCCAGTCATGTACCGTAATTCACTGCGGCATGTGGGCCAAGCAAAACCTGATTGTGTGGGCCAGAGCAATTTTGCTATGTGGGTGAATATAAAGCCACAAGATACACCATACTCAAAACTTAAACATTCTATGTGGAGCTGCTCTGGTGGACAAGGTAAACTCCCGGGCAAAGAGGGGAGCTCAGGATGCATGATCGAGACAACCTGAACAACTGCTATTCTAGCTGTTCTTCTACCCAGATTAGAAAGTTCATTGTTTTAGTGCCTGATCATTCTCGTGGTCTTGTCTCATGTGGAGTTCCATAACAGTTCTCAGGGTTTAATATAATGGAGAGATATAGCCATCATTACACTAGAAAGAGTTATATATTATCCAAAATTTTATTTATTTATTTTTTGAAAAACTAGGCGGGAGTTTTTAGTACAAAATAATATGTTTTTAAGTTACTGTTTTTTTTAAGGTACTTGTTTAAGTGAGAGACAATTTGTTGAATATGTCTAAATCTATATTAGAGCTGCACAATTAATCGAAAAAAAGAGCACAATCGATTCATCCCCTTAGACCAGTGGTTCTCAAAGTGGGGGTCGGGACCCCCCGAGGGGTCATGGGGCAATAAAGGGGGGGGGGGGGGTCGCCTGGTGATTTCCAAAAATCTATTCATTTTTATTAAACCATAAGAATTAACATATTTTATCCATAACTATACTGAAAATAAAAATAGTCATTTATAGTTACTATATACTATATAGTTACACTGAAAAAAGTGTTGCATGCAGAACTGTTGCAAACAATTTGTCTGTGTTGAATTTAAACAAACAATTTAAGATTGGTAATGTTCAACTTAATTTGTTTGTTTAAATTCAGCCCAGATAAATTGTTTACCACCTCTTAACATAAAGAAATTGAGTAAATCCAAGGAATCATCTTTGAATAATTTTTTTCAGTGTAGTAGCTTATAGTTACTTTGCGACCCCTGGGGTAATTACATTATATTAAAGGCAGCAATAGCGTCAGATGCATTTTGATTTTATAACATCAGGTTATACTTTCTGGCACATTTAAAGCACTGGCACAAATTTAATTGGTGTTTCTGCGTCATTGCATGCAAGGTTTCTGTATTTATAACCACCTCAGAGGATATTGGGGGTCGCGAGTCACTGGCATTGTTATTTTGGGGGTCGCGGGCTGAAAAGTTTGGGAACCCCAGCCTTAGACGATCTTAATGCAGCATTTATATGATTCTGCCAATCATATTTCCAAGTTCAGGATAGAAGCAAAGGAGGCTGCAGGAGTCTTTTCATTGTTTTATGTAATGTGTATTTTTACATACCTTGTTCAGCAACGTGAACACCAATGGTGTTGAAAGAGTCACATACTGTATTTATAAGGTATAATTCACCCAAAAATGCCATTTCTTGGCACTAGGCAGGGCGCTCGCCTGTGAATGAAGTCTACTTTAGTGTACAGAACCTGCAAAGGCTGTCAATAACAGGTAATAAAGTTGTAAATCATATTCAGTTTGCGGCACAGAGTGATTGTTTGAGAGCCACACAGGCAGTATGAAACGCACTTAGCAGTGAAAATGAAACCGAAAGCGTGCACAACATTTAAATAATCTTATGGCATGGCGTTATAGAGTTATAATTAGGCCACGACAAGCATTTGATATGCTTTTTTCTTTCTTAGCGAATACAAAGTGTTGTACATGAGAATAAACCGTAGACCTACATATTAATAGTTTTTTTTTACCATATGTTTGAGAAATAAACATAATAATAGCCCACTCATATAAACCTTTATTTTACATCTACAGAATCTTGAGAACTTTATTGTAAGCAAAAAATTGTGATTCTTATTTTAGCCAGAATCGTGCAGCTCTATTCTATATATAGTTTTGCTAATACTAATATTTAATAAGTGGTAAAAATTATGTACATAGAGCATGTGTTTTTGGTAAGCTGCAAATCTGAAAACATCAAATATGTTATGGAAATATATGGCATTATATGTTACTTAATTACAGAGTCCCAGTCAGTATGATATGCAGTGAAATTATTTCACAACCACTCGTGACCTTAAAATAACAACAATAACTATAAACATAAAATTATGGAGAAATAGAGTTATGCATTAGAAAATAAAAGCAAAAAGTAGTGCTGTCAAGTGAATTTTTTTTTAAATGTAAGTATTTACAAGATGCAGCAATTAGTTAATCGAATTAATCACATATTGCATATTAATTTCATCATTATTTATCTAGCGCTTTTTACTATTTAGATTGTGTCCAAGCAGCTTAACATAGAAGTTCTATTGAACTGAAACAGTGTCAGACCAGTTTTCAGAGTTGAAGTTCAGTTCATTGTGTTTTCATTTTCACTGTGCGTCCATCGTGGAGAAGCTGCAAGTGTGAGTAGGTCCCCAGCTTGTGTTCAGGCTGGCCCGTGGGATCAATGCGGAGATCCTTCTGTCACTGTGGTTTTTCAGGAATCAGTCTCATGCTCTCCGCTCCTCCATGACCAAAACAGCATCTACTCAGGATACGGACGTGTCCAGGATTATAGATACCTTGGCATCCTTTCTTCACAGGTCTTGGATCACATCAATGGCGCTGCATAATCTATAGAGACCACAGGATGTATATCCCCAAGTGGAAATAGAGAATAAAGAAAATAATTAGCGTAGCTGCTGTTCATAGTGTATTTAAACACGATATGCAATTATTAAGGGCTATAAATAAAAATAGTATTTATAAAAACAAACATGTAAAGCACATGAATATTTTTAACGAAATGTCTGGTGCGTGAAGACAGGAGGAGTTTGTCCTACAGGTCATTTGAAAAGCCTGCTCACCTGCATGGAGCACACTCATGTATCACAATGTTATGAAATGCATTGAGTGTATGCTTTAGTAAACAGACAGGTCTTTAATGTAGTTTTGAACTGAGAGAGTGTGTCTGAGCCTCAGACGTAATCAGGAAGGCTATTCCAGAGTTTAGGAGCCATGAAAGAGAAGGCTCGACCTCCTTTAGTACACTTTGCTATTCTAGGTATTACCAGAAGCCCTGAGTTTTGAGATCTTAAAGAGCGAGTTGGATTGTAGCGAGACAGAAGGTTGGTTAGATAAACAGGAGATAGATTATTTAGAGCTTTATAGGTGAGAAGCAATATTTTAAATTCAATATGAAACTTAACAGGCAGCCAGTGTAAGGAGGATAAAATTGGGGTGATATGATCATATTTTCTAGACCTGGTGAGAACTCTGGCTGCTGCATTTTGTACTAGCTGAATTTTATTTATAGAAGTTGTTGGGCATCCAGCAAATAGAGCATTACAGTTATCTAGCCTAGAAGTCATAAAAGCATAGATGAAAAGAAAAAAAGAGGTTTTCAGCTCTTCTGCCAGAGACACATCTGTGCTCATCGTACTGTATGTTAGTGCTTTATAGCCTGTTATTGTTTTTAGTCCATACCACAGGCTCCTAGAGTCACGTTGTTGAAATGGTGACTCTAGTCCGTTCCTGTATTTTTGCTTCACTGCTTTCCGGACATTGTATGACATGACTTTGTATGGGATCAAAGTGGCTTCCTTATTGTAGGTGGCGGTACAGGATATCAGAGTGTCTTGAGCAGGTTTTATCCACCCACAGCTTCTGGTTGGGAAATGTTCTAATAGTTGTTTTCTCTACATCTGTTAGTTTTCCTATAAATCCCATAACTGTTTCTATAAATTTGCTGATGTCATCAGTACTGCGTCAAACATGTTCCAGGCTACTTCATCAAGTGCGTCCGTGTAAGGTGGCAACCGATTCTACAAATACAGCAGCATATTTCACAACATGCAGTAATAAATTATTATATTACTGAATATAAATCACATACTTTTAGACATTTTCTAATTATTCATTCATTCATTTTCTTGTCGGCTTAGTCCCTTTATTAATCCAGGGTCGCCACAGCGGAATGAACCGCCAACTTATTCAGCAAGTTTTTACGCATGCCGTTTTTACTCATTACGATGCCCTTCCAGCCGCAACCAATCTCTGGGAAACATCCACATACACACTCATACACTACAGACAATTTAGCTGACCCAATTCACCTGTACAGCATGTCTTTGGACTGTGGGGGAAACCGGAGCACCTGGAAGAAACCCACATGAACGCAGGGAGAACTCCACACTAACGCCAACTGAGCCGAGGCTCAAACCAGCGACCTTCTTGCTGTGATGCGACAGCACTACCTTCTGTGCCACTGCCTCGCCCCTAATTTTCTAATTATAAATGCTAAAAAGCTTGATATATATATATCACATATTCTGTATATGTATGTGAGATGCTTTGTTGTGGCTGATCTCAGTAATAAAAATAAATATAACAGCTCACTCCATTGGTAATAAAATATTTCTGATGATGCTCCTGTTCATTTTTCATTCATTAAAGTGAGGAGAGGACTGGTGTTTGTCAATCAGATGATGAAGTGGAGAGACGCTCAGAGTTACTGCAGACAGAATCACATTGATCTGGTCAGTGTGAGGAACCAGAATGAGAATCAACAGCTGGAGAAGTTCATTAATGACAGAAACTCATCTGGATCTGCAGTCTGGATCGGTCTGTTCAGAGACACATGGCAGTGGTCAGATCAGAGCAACTCCTCATTCAGATACTGGGATACCATTGAACCAAACAATGCTGGAGGTCATGAAAACTGCGCAGTGATTTATCTGTATAATCTGAAACAATGGAATGACATCCTTTGTGACCGCCAGTATACTTTTGTGTGTCATGAAGGTGAGCAGATCCTCCAAACACACTCAATGCATCATCAGCTGCAGATCTCTTAAAGTTGACCCTACATGTCTGACATGTCAAATTCCTCCACAGTGTTTGTTCTGCATGTTGTTGTTGATCAGTCTCTCTCTAGTTTCTGCTTTGTTTTGTGTCCAGATAAACTGATTGTGATCCAGCAGAATCTGTCGTGGTCTGAAGCTCTGAGATACTGCAGACAGAATCATGTGGATCTGGTCTCGGTTCAGTCAGTGGAGATGCAGCGTCGTGTGATGAACGTGGTTAAACTGGCGTCTACTGAGGCGGTGTGGTTGGGTTTACACAACTACTGCAGCATGAACATGTGGCTCTGGCTGAGTGGAGACATGGTGTGCTATCAGAACTGGGCTCCAGGGAACGGCAGCACACCGGAAAACTGCAAACTGGAGAACAGAAAAGGAGCAGTTCAGTCTGGAGGAGATCAGACCTGGATCAGCCTTCCTGAATCTCACAGACTCAACTTCATCTGCACTAACTACTGAGAGAAGATGTGTCTGTGTGTTTACTCACATTCATTGTTTTCAACGTTCTTATGTTAGATTTGTTATTTTAAAGGTTCTGAGTGAAATTACTGCTTGTGCTTTAAAATAGCCACATTTCTGTATTTATCAATCATAGTATGAAGCGCTGTTCAAACACCAACATTTAAGATTACGGTTTAAAGTTCTTTAATTTAAGATTCTTTAGATGTGATGTGTGTGAACTGTTTCTAGATCTGCTGGTGTTTGGTCTCTTCATCTTTTGCTGAATGTGATTCTGTGAGCAGCAGATCTTCAGTAAATCATGATTTGTGTTTCAGCTGAATGAAATCTGCTTTATTCTGAAAGGCAGAGAGAAGTTTGGGTATAAAATGTGATTGATCCTAAATCCTCATCAGATGAAATAAACTGATCTACAGTCAGAGTTCTTGTGTCCTGTTTTTTGCTAATGTCTCTCCAGTGTCACAGTAATCAGAAAATTAAATGTAGAGCATATATTAAAGTGTGTAAAACTGTCGATTTATTTTTCTCAGATTTAATATGGAAATTTCAGCTTCCTGGATGGAATGCTTTTCCAGGGATGATGGTTTTTACTGTGGCGCCTCCTGCTTGTGTTTGAGAATTTGACAACAAGAAGGATTCAGCTCTCAGTTTCCTGAAATCTAGTGTATTGTTATATCTTCAAATGTGGTTCAACTAAAATACGTATTTTTCATGCACAGTAAAGTGGACGGTAATTATATAGATATACACATTGTGACGTCCCGACCCGTCTAGGGTTGGTTGGAACAATAACAAGTGTAAATAAACAAAGAAATAAACTCAAATACTCAATTTAGGGTTTTCCCCCTTCTCCTGTCCCAACTCACAATAATCACAACGCTGACCAAGTAGTAACAATATTTATTATTCTCTTAGACAACAAAGATAGAAGCATCTCTTCGGAAGGGAATCCAGGCCAAAATAATAAACAAAAAAAAACAGCTAACTTGCGGGGAAATAATTCTAACTTACCTGCTCAAATAAAAGTACCCCAAATAAAATTACAGCAAACTTCCCTTTCTCCCTCGCTGCCACAAACCAGGAGAAAACATTTTAAAGTAAATGGCGATTCCCAACCTACCGCTTCTGTTTCTAACCAAAAATAATATATATAAATATTTAATCAGAAAAGCCAATAGGTTCAGATTTAACAGAGAGCCGTTTTAGAAAATAATTAAATTGTCAGTAACAGAAATCGATCAATTTACACCAAGTCAACCAACAATTTGAGGCAGGAGATAGGAGACGCTCGGAACAACAGCGGCGGCGACGACGGAGATTTGCGACCTGCACCGAGCAGAAAGATCTCCCCATTGTTCCTCTCCTCCAGCTTATATACGCTCCCACACGCAACACGGCTGGACCGCAATCAAGCGCAGCTCTAGAGGGAGGGGGAGAGAGAGAGAGAAAGCTGCACATGCTCCACAGCGCACAACACAACATCAGCTCCAAATGCATAAACAAAACACAAATCTGTATATATATAATATTTATATATATAAAATAAACAAACAAATAACTAATACGATCTATAACGTAACAACATATACATACTCGCCGGTCACTTTAATAGGTACGCCATACTAAAACCATTTGCCGTTTGAGTACAGTGAACTCGTCATGTTCAAGAGGGGGAGTTGGGTGGCTTGAGGAATGCTCCTGCAGGAGCTAGAGCTGGGGAGTGACAGTAGAGCGCTAGTATAGCTGTAATCAAGCCATAAAAATTAGGGCCGACCCCGAAATGTACATTTTGATTGACAGCTTTATAAAGCTTGAACCTGTTTACAGCCCGACATTATTCAAACGTGCACAAGCACAGCTCTTTTGCTTTTTTTCAAGAATGAGTCCTTTATACGTTTTAACATATTTTGTTTTGTAACAAACGCTGGCTATAGGCCATATATAGTTGGAAAAAAGAAACAAAACAAGTGCTCTGTAACAGAGCTCTGTAACATCTCAGCACTCTAAACAGGCCTAGGCACATACATTTAGCCTTTAAATTGGCCAACATGCCAATGAAAAGAAACCTTTCCTAACAAATTCAATTCTAAGTTATGACGGGTATTTGTCAATAACTAAAGTAAAATAAAGGCTGTGCAAGATTTGTTTCGCCACTTCTCTTCACAATCTGGCCTGAAGGCGACGGTGAAGTTAAATAATAAAATAATAGCCTAATGCCAACATTAGCCTGCATACTCTGTCTACACTGTAAAAAATAATACCCCATATCTACTCAATAAATTTGAGGCAACAGATTCCAAGCAGTGTTATTAATCAAATTCAACATATATAGATTGAGTAACAATTAATCAAATTAGCTTATTTAAAATTAGTCATTTAAATTGAGTAAGCAAAAATTACTTAAAGAAATTAGCAAATTTTAAACAAAAATATTAATTAAATTGAACAGAAAAACTGACACCATGTTAATGAAAACTACTCAATGTTTTTATTTAGATTTAACATGCAATGTGTGGAGCCTGGTCATCAGCTCTAGAAAATAATGCTTTATATCTACACAATAAAATTGAGGCAACAGATTACAAGCAATAATATTAATTAAACTCAACAAGTATGGATTGAGTAAAATGTAATTAAATTTAGCTCAAATTAGTGGAGCCTGTTCAGCAGTGTGGAGCCACAAAACAGAGTAACAACAATCTCATAATAGACAATACGTCATATAATACACAATAAAACATGTACATTTAAACAAACTGATCATCTTAACAAGGACTTTGATCATCTTTTTTTAAACAGCAGTTTCAAACAACTGGACATTTAACAATATTATTTAAAACAATAGACTTAGAGTGAAATTTATCTGATTTGATGCATGAAGGGTATTATTTGCCAGAATAATGCAGATTCATTGAAGCAAGGAGGACACCACAGTTCATGGGAATACAACCCTCTAATATCTTCCAGTGTTCACCAGACAGTCACTTGTAAAAACACCATTCTTTGTCACAGTTAAAATGCATATGTCAAACCCAGGTGGACACAAGCTCTGGGAATGTACTCAAGAGCCGTGTTTTTACTCTCGCGACTTAAGTTAGCGTGCCAATACGAGCCAGGGCCAGTCAAGTTTCCACAGTCACTTCCGGGGACCTGATCGGATAACTTGGGCCAAAACAGTCCAGCTGGGGCTTTGGGCGAAGTGAAAGCAGAGTTTGCCTGAGTCTGGTAAAGATAAGGTCTATAAGAACTTTAACACCTTCAATGATGATGATGATGATGATGATGCCAGTATCTTTAGGCGGTCCCCTGTAGAAGGCCCCTGCTCAGGTCAACATTACTGCCCTCACAAGCTGTTCAGTTCCTGTCGGTTCTTCATTGTCCAACTCCATTGAGCAACAGTAAGAAAAAAAATGAATAAAAGAGAAAATAAGTTAACAATCTGTTATTATGTTATGACACAGTCAGAAACTGTAAACATGATAAACATCGTAAACTCTACCTTTAGTCTCAGATCTCTGTCTTACTCCAAGAGCTCCTCAGCAGCTGTGAAGATCCACGGTGCACAGTGGCTTCTCTCTCAAATTCAGCGCTCACCTTATAAAACAGTTTTATTGATACATTGTAAAATATTTGACCCTTAATTAACAGTAAATTACTGACTTATTATCGTATTGCTTTCACAGTAAGCCTCTGTGATTTGTTTTACAATTAATTACAGTGAAATTACAGCCATATGTGACTTCAGGGTAAGGCCCATTTCTGTAATTTCACCGTATTCTCTTGTAGAATTAACTATATTTTACTGTGAAGTTACAATTAATGGCAAGATGGTTACTGTGATTTAACAGTATGTTGTAGCTGAAATACTTAAAGGTTCAGGACACCCTGGAGAACTTTTTTTTTATATTAACAGATTTGTGTGTGTTGAGCATCAGTTAAGACAATGTTAGCACCTGTCAGCTTTAATTGTGGGGAAAACTGGATAGTTTTGAGCTTTTGTCAGCTGATTTCAGCTTCCGGGTTTAAAATGATTTTTGGGGCGGGATCAAAATCTGTGACGTAGCGCAGAACTGCAAGTGCAATGATGACGCGTCGGTTTCTCATTATTATTCATAGTGGAGTTTTCTTATCCTATGAGAAGAGCCGGCTGCTTAATTATTCATGAGACCTGCCAGTCTCAAGCAAAGCTGTGTGTGTGCTGCTAGCATTTTTTGTCGGGAGAGCAGCACAAGAATTAGAGAATGGCGGACGCTGTCTTTTATCAGGAGTTTGTTCACATTTAGACACATCGCCGTGCTGTTGTGTTTGCCAAAATCCTCCAGATTACCAGCAGGAATAATGGTTAAAATAGACAGGTCAGGAGACCTGCTGCACTGAGTCTGCTGGATACGGGGATTGAGGGAGAAGTCCTCATTTATAGTGTTTACATGAACACGATTATCTTTATAATTATATAAATTGTGGTTATGTGTATATGAAATTATGAATAACAAATGTAGCAGGGCATTAAATCACTGTTCATTTCTTTGCATTTTAACTTTGTAAACTATAAACTCATGCGTCTCCTATATTTTACAGTCTATGGTCTCATCACGGTTTGTCTCATTTTGTGAGCTAACTGACAACAACAGTTGTTTGCTCACGTTCTCCCCTGCTGGCCACGCCCACTCCTGCCCGATGCTCGCGGAGCTCCGCCCATTAATCATGCATCTTTTAAAAAAAAAATCTGAAGTAGACTTTAACCGAACCTCGGGGGGTGTCATGGCCCTTTAACTGTAACATGTATGTCCTGCTTGCAACCTAGACAGTCATCCATTCAGTCAGTCATTTTCCTGATAAAGCCTGGTTTATACTACTGCGTCAAGTGACCGGCGTAACTCACGGCGCAGGCAACGGGCGTAGCTTTGCATTTATACTTCTGCGCACTGTCTCTGTTGGTCTGCATTAACACTTCCGAAACGCTAGTTGGCAGTGAGGTGTAAATGTTCCTCTGTGTCGAGTTTCTTTGCTTCTGTTTTGCTTTTCCTGAACACTTCCTGGATGTACAAGTGACTCAAACTCGATCATTTTGAGGCAGGAACCGGCGGACGTGCAACAACTATAACTATGAGGTAAACACAAAACAAAACTTTCCATCCAGAGCTCCTTCACAGGACTCCACACTTGTAAACAATCGCTACATTGAGTTCGCGCCATTCGCGCGGCTCTCGGTCCCGCCCAGACTCGTCAGCGCTACCAAGCCGACCAATCACAGAGCTTGCGCTACGCGTTGTTGCTACGTGTAGCTACATTTTTTGAGAGGTGCACGTCGGCGATGGCCATGGCGAAGGGCTATGCGTCAGCGCCGTAGCATACGCCGGCGTTTGACGCAGAAGTATAAATCAGCCTTAAGTTACACACTTGCTGGTTGATGTGTCTCCTCTGCCTCTGACACTATACAACGTTGTAATTAGTAAATAGTGTTAGACAGTACTATTTTTGTTTTGGTTTGATAATGAGGTTCATAATGAAGTGAAGGCCATTGCTTACCTTGCTTACTTTATTCTGTGGTCACTTTAACTCAATGCTGTGCTGAAACAAAACACAGTTAACAGTAAGTTAACAGAAAATTACCTTTTTAAAAAACTCAAACATTCTCTAATACCACGAAATTAGCATTAACGTTACAAACACGCGTTCTAATCTTTTCACTCATCATAGCGCAGGTGCTGCTGCTGATGTGACAATAAAGTGATTTGGTAACCTCGTTTATAAATAGACAAAAGAAGCTAAAGTTACTTGGTGAATTACATGCTATAAAGAAATATATAACATTTAATTAGCAAAGTTGGACATTTCAACACTTACCGATAAATCCGTTTGGATGAGACCACGACATCTCCGCGTTGTCTGGTGAAGCGAGTCGGCGTTGTTTGAGTCGAGTGACTCGGTTCGGTTCTAGGAATCGGCTCACTTAAGTGATTTGTAAGAGTCGGACGCCACCTGAAATCGATTGCATTTTTTTGTAATTACCAACACGATTGATTAGCATTTCGCTATAACTCAGTCACACGCATTTACACTATACACTAATTACATGTTGATGACTATAAGCTTTTGAACACGTGCGATAAAAAGATTCCCGATCTCCCAGCAAACAGTTCAATCCAAACACGGTTCAATCCGATTCAATCTCACACTGAACAGAACCAATACAATAATCAAATATTGCTCTAAATATACCATGAAACAAAGTTTTAACGGTTGTTCATGCGAGAATGTAGTTGTTTAAAACTCAAATCCGCTGTTTATTTCTAAAGATTGTGCGTATTTTTAAATGTCCTTTGAAAATTGCTGACATGTCCACCTCCAGGTCATGACGGGCGCTCATCACTCTGGTCCTCGGCGACTTGTGTGCCCCTGGCTAATCTGAAAATGCTCATTTTAATCATGTTGGATTTAATTATTATTTTCTTTTTCTGAAACTATTCAAAAATAACAGCTAAATTCTTCTAATAAAATCACGTTGGATTTAATTAATATTTTCTCTTCTGAAACTATTCAAAATAACAGCTAAATTATTCTAATAAAATCACGTTGGATTTAATTATTATTTTCTCTTTCTGAAACTATTCAAAAATAACAGCTAAATTCTCATAATAAAATCACGTTGGATTTAATTAATATTTTCTCTTTTTGAAATTAATAAATTAACAGCTAAATTCTTATAATAAAATTGATTAGATTTTATTACAGACATTTTTTAATTAATTTCAAAGCAAAAAAATGCCCTAAAATCAGGAAATTAATTTCATTAAATAAAGTGTACATCTACAAGGCCACAGAATGACTTTTTACAGTGTACATTATGATTTCATGGTTTAATTAATATTTATTTATAATTTAAAAAAACTGATGGTGCTGCTGGATGGTGCGTCCAGCAGCACCGAACACCCTTTCACTGCTGCTGCTACAGGCCGAGATGCAGAGTTCTGGTCTGGCTAATTTTGCAACTTTTGGGTAGGATTGTTTGTTCATCTTTCACCAGCCAAGAACATCCATTTAATTTTTCATGACAGCGGTTTCAATGTAGTGAGTTGCCTCGTCATCTTTCCTGTCAGATTGCTGTGCTGTTTAGTGCTCTACCGTAATACGCAACGTATGAGTGACCGCCGAAATACCTTTGCGACTAGAATGACAGGTTCTTTCTGAACTCGTGGTTGGCCTGACTGCAGTCAAAATTCGCTCTTTTTGACTTCTCCGTCATCATTTGTTTCACCTTTGCAGGGAGGGAATGTAATGTTGTAACAAACTATTTAATTTCTTTCTCGCGCTAATCATAATGCATCACATGACTGTTCATTTACTGGGCAAGCAAAGCCCGGCCTGACCCAACCCAATCAAAAATTATATAAATTAAACCCGAACCCTTCGGGTTCCATCATGTTCGGACAAAGGTCTTCAGCTCTACTCTCTAGTGCTGTCACTAGAGTGACACTAGAGTAACTCTTGAGTGAAAGGGGGGTGTTGGGGTGGGCAGGAATGACAAGGGGGGCTTGGAAAGGGGAAGAGTCCTGCTGGAGTTAGGGCTTATTTAAACTCAGCATGACCCATGGTGCCTGTCATGTGTGTAGTCGTGCATTTATAATTCTACATGCTGTTTGTGTTGCTTCCAAAGTGCTAGCTGGCAGGAGGTTTTTTTATGTTACTCTATGTTGACTTCTTAGTAGCTATTTGTTATTTATTTTTTTAATGCTACAAGTAGCTCAAACTTGTTCATTTAGAGAAGGGAATTGGCAGACTGACAACTTTTCTGTGTCAGCTGCAGCAAGAAGAATCAGCCTTTAGGTAAGTGATATGGGTAAAAAGCTGAGTAGTACTGGAAGGAAGGAAGAAAGGGAAGAAAAAGCGGCTGGGTCATGCCCTCACCCTCGGGTGCTAAATGGTGAGTGTCGACTGGTGAGGGTCTTCTGGCCTTCTTGGAGGCACTGGCTGAGACGTATGCAGATCTTGGAGGCGTCAGGCAACCAGCTTCCCAGGGTCTGTATTTGCTGTCGCGGGAGAACTTTTAGCGTTGCCGTAGTGGCTGCTCTGATTCTAAAGGAGTGACTGGAGTATGAGTCTTAAGGGAGGCCTGAAAGGCACATGGCTTCTTTGGGGTGTTTCTGAAACCAGAATCATGTTACTGGCCGATTGTTGTCTTCCACAAATAGGGGAGAAAGAGGTAAGGGATTTTGGAATTTTTCTGAAATGTAAAAGTCTTAAGGCTCCTACACACCGGGATGCTTTTCGTTTGCATTTATCGTCAGCATTTTATGAGACGTTTTTTTCTGTATTTAAACCCAAATGATTTTCTCTGGCGTCAAGCAGAAGAGTATGCAAAATTACTCCATGACATTAGATGGCGCTACACAACTTTAAGCTTCCTAAGCTAACCTAAGAGGAGGAGAAGTTCACAAGCTTGTTGTTAAAGTTACTGGTGACTCAAACAAGCATGTATGTTTCAAGCAGCAGGTCCTGCTCTAGTGCGGAAGAAATAATTAGTGTTCACCAGAGCAATAAGCAGCTCGATGTTCAAATCACCTCTGGGCATCTTCTTCAGTGTGCACTCCCATTAACAGTTTTGCGATTGAGCGCCTTCAAGTACTGTTTACTGTAACTTCAGCAGCTCCATGCACATGAACAAAAGTGCTGATCTGATTGGTGGAGAAGGATTTGACGAGGCGCGTCAAAACAAAACAGTAAGCATGAGGCGGTTTTAAAAAATGACGCTTTTGCGCCTGGCGTTGGTGCGCATGATCACATTGATGCCCTTTATTTAGTCACGAGGCGTTAAACGTCAATTGAAAACACGAGCAAAAAATGTCTCGGTGTGCACGGGAAAGTAGTTTTCTAATCAATAAAGGTAAGATCTCAGACCGTGAGGTGGATGGTTGGATTAAAATAAGAGATTATAGTGATTTTTTGAGCATCTTAGGAAACCAAAAAATGAAAGGGTGAACATAGCATTGAGAGTTACTGTCTGTATGGGTAGACAGATAATCACTATGGAGAGTAAAAAATGGATTTGGAGAGGATATTGAGGGTGATGGACTGCCTGGAGTCGATGTTGAAATCTTCTACAATTAGTATTTTATCAGTTTTAACTAGTAAGTCAGAATTAAAATAAGAAAACTCTTAGAGAATTGACAAAGGGTTTATAATCTATGATTAAAGAGAGAGATAAAGTGTTTGTTTTTTTAATATCCAGAAGCCTCTGTAAACAAGTCTTTAAAAACGATGTCATGTGCATGTGTAATGGAGGCCAGCTCTTTTGCCTTCTTGTTAGAGCAACCAATTCTCATGCAAACAAGGACTCGCGGGTTACACATGCAAAGTACGTGTTTAGGGGAATATTGTGGGGTCCCACTTTATATTAAGTGTCCTTAACTACTAAGTACTTACATCAAAAAATAAATACAATGTACTTACTGTGTTTATAATGTATTTGAGAACACTTGTGGTGCTTTTGAGTTGGGATAGAGGTTGGGTTATGGACAGGTTTGGTGGCATGGGTAGGTTTAAGGGTGGGTTAAGGTGTGGGGATGGTCAACGGTGTATTTACAAATGTAATTACAAAAGTTAGTTACAGATGTAATAACATACATGTATTTAATCAAGCATAAGTACACCGTAAATACATGTATTTACATAATAAGTACATTGTAACAAACTATTAATTCCTTTGTAAGTACATATTAGTTAAGGCCACTTAATATGAAGTGGGACCTATTGTGGTACTTTCCATTAGATTAAGTTGAACTTTAAAGCAGCTCTTCAGTTTTACATTTCTGTTCCCATCTGACTTAGGAGATAAAAAAGCAAATCAACCTCAGATGAGCCAAATCTACCGATCACAACATTTCCACAAACCAATGATATTTTCTGCTCATTTGTTATTGATGTTTAGAAGTAAGATAAAAAGAGGCTCATCAGAAAAGTAGAAAAGCCAAGCGTTTAGGCCACACTAAACCAGAGATGCCCAAACTTGGCCCATGGTAAACTTTGATTTGGCCCGGCATCCCATCTGAGAGGGAGAATGATGGGGATGGTTTAGAGATCGTCATTTTAAATTTTATTTAATTTAATCGTTTGTTTGTTTGTTGTATTGTTAAGCTACAAAAAGCTTACTTAAATTAAATATTTCAAGTCAAATGGTGCCTTTTAATTAGGTTTAACTTAAAATGTACATACTGTCACCCGTTGGATAGAGGCAAAATTCATAAGTAATTAAAGGCCGAGCACAAAAGATTAATGCATTTGTGACAATTATGGATTTTATTGTTATTCTGTAATAAGCTTTAGATTGCGAAACACGATGGCAGCGTTTCATAAATTAATGAATCGGGTTGTGTTGGGGCTTTCGGGTTGTGCAGTTTATTTAGATGACATAGATGTTACATGGGAACAGCATCTGGAGCGTGTTTGTGCTTTATTCTCCTGATTATTGGAAGCGAAACTCCCTGTAATTTAGCAAAATGCGAGTTTGTCAAGGCAACGGTGTTCCTGTTTATTTTGGTTGTGGGTGGGTTATTTCACCTGAGACCCATTATGTGGTGCCTATTAAAAGTCAATCATTTTACTTGGGAAGGGAGCGTGATTAGTCGGACTTCCCTGCCTGGCATTTTTATAATTATATTTATTGTATTGTATTCATTTTCAAATATTATGATATTAATAAGGCAGTAGGTACTGCTGTCGCAAGAGGGTCGCTGGTTCGAGCCTCGTCTGGGTCAGTTGACCTTTCTGTGTGGAGTTTGCATGTTCTTCCTGGTTTTTGACCCTTTATACAATAAAGTTTGAGCATCCTTTCACTAAACAGATGTTATATAATATTTAAAACCATGTTATTACTTCACAGTAGTTATTTTTTGTGACCAATGAAGCATACAGTACATTATTCAAGTTCATATGTAATTAATACTTTGCTCAATGTATACATTCATGACAGTAATGTCAGCATGCGTATATGGGAAGAGGACACAACATTAATAAGGAGAAAACTAAATATGAACAGGGTTTTTTGGTGTTACAAATGTAAATAAATGTGATACAAAAGGTTATCCAAACAATTATACAAATGATAAAGCAGCAGATTAGTTCTGAAATTTAAAATGTAAACTATGTTTAAAATATAATTTTCATAGATTATATTTAACATTTCAGAATTAATTTGCCGTCTTTATATTATATATATATATATATATATATATATATATATATATATATATATATATATATATATTATTTCATTAATGTTTATTTTGCAAAAAAATTGTGTGACGTACTAAATGACGAATGAGCATATATAAAATATTCACATAGTCTGAAGCTGCAAAGTTAAATATACAAATCCTCATTGAAAAATATACAAATCCAGTTTATTATCTGGCCAAATCTGAAGGATAATAAAATTTTGTGACTTGTAGGGTATTTTTCTGTATTATCAACACAAGGAAGACACAATTGTAATAAATGTGTATTTATTAACAAAATAGTAATCAAGGATAACTACAATTACTAAATGTACAATTCAAGAGTTCACACTTAGATATTGCTTGACAACTGTTAGCAGGTTTGGCATGCTTTCCCGGGAGAGAACCCTGAGCTTGGAGATAGTTGACTCCAGGGCTCCCGCCAGGTCCATAGAGCAAGAGAGGGGAGTATGAGATCAGGTGGTTCTCGAGAGCTCCCCAAATGCATGAAGCTCGGGACAGCAGCCCGAGATGTATTCGAAGAAGCTCCCCAAAAGGCTTGACATGCTATATCCAGCTGCTGGATATAGTGATTTTGAAAAGGAAAGGTAAAGGGGGCTCCTTTTGGAGCAAAGGGTGAACCCAAGCAGAGTTGGCTTGGGCTATGAATACTCCTGCTGGAGTAGAGACTCGGGGAGACCCATGCGAGAGTCCGCGCCATGGGGTGGACGGGGATCCTGCTGGAGTCATTATGAGGTAAGGGGAAGGAAGGACTCCGGCTGGAGAGGGGAGTGAAGGAGGCGGGAGGGGGGCAGGGACTCAGAAGGAGTAAATTGCTCGAGGAACATTCCTTGCGGAGATAGAGCTGGGAGGTGGCAGGACTATATTTAATTAAATATTTATATGAAACATAGATATATAATGGGGTAATTTAGGGCTTTTGGGGGGGGGGGGGGGGGGGGGTGGTTCTGACTCTTGCGAGAGTCGAAGCTCTTGGGCACTCCTGCGGGAGATAGAGCTGTATGTGCTGTCTCCAGCTGGAGTCGGGAAAAAGAAGGGCCGGTGAAGCCCCAGTTGGGCGATGTTGAGTGCTCGGGATCATCTCAGGCGGGAGTTAGAGCTTGAGGGTGACAGCACTATATATAAATATATATTTATATGCGTGGGTATATATATTATCCTGCGGGAACAGAGCGTGAGGGTTGGGGGGTAGTGACAGGGGGCCCTGGGGGGTGGTGGGATGGTTGACAGGGGGGCCCTGGGGGGGGAACTCCTGCTGGAATTAGGTAAGTGAAAAAGGAAGAGAAGGCTGAGTGCAAGTCAGCTGGATGGAAGAGAGTTAGATGGCTGGGTCGTACCCCCGCCCGCGCCCTTGAGGGACTGTATAGTTCCTCCACCCTCTGGAAGCTGGGATGGCTGGGTCCTTTCCTCTCCCTGGACTAGGCCCGTGCCCTTGGCCACTGGGATTACTGCGTCTGCTGGTGAGGGTCCTCTGGGCCTCCCTGAGATGGCTGTGGCTGAGTCAGATATAAGATTTGAAGGCGTCCCTCAAATCAATTTGAAGACCACCCTCCTAGTGTTTGTATGTGTTGTTGCGATAGCCCTTTGTGTGCTGCTGTGGTGGCGGCTCCAATTCTGAATTGAGTGACTCTAGTATGATTCTGGAATATGATTCTGCATATGAAGCCTGAATGGTGTAGGACTTTAAGGTGTTTTTGGAACCAAAAATGTATCACTGGGTGGTGTGTGTCGTTTATGAAAAGGGGGGCTAGGGGACTTGCGCTTAGTGTTTTCCTATAGTGTATGAAAGCAAGGAGTATTTGGAATATTGAATATGAAGATGCAATGTCCCTTTCTGTATTGATCTGTTTTACTTTGCTTGATGAGGAAGGAAATTGTTTCCTCGTCAATCAAGGTCAGATCTGTGATGGTGGGGTGGATAGTGGGATCGAAATTTGGTGTTACTGTAAATTCAGAACATCTGAGAAATCCAAAAAAAGACATGCATTTGGAGAGTATGTTGTGTGTGTGTGGTGGGCAATCTAGTATATGAAGGGGGGGGGGGGGGGGGGGGGGGGGGTTAGTTCTGAATGCCTTTAATAAGGCTGGTTTGTGAATTAGCAATAGAATCAGAAATGGAGCCGTACATGAGTTTGTGAAAGAATTTAATTCCACTTAAATAACTCTTGATGGAGTTGTCTTGAATGTGTTTGTAAGAATGTGATATATAGACTGATTGTAAGCGAGGAAAACAGAAATAAAGTGTTGTGTGGGGACTGGAATGTGTGGATGTGTTGAGCAGTGAGAAACTGTTGAGGGTAACTTAAAATGTAAATATGAATGTTGATGCAAATTGTGTATGCTGCGATTATGGGATTATCATCTTAAAAGGAGGGATGGGGTCGGCTGCAGCTCTGCTTCTGGTACCAGTTTCTGAAAATAAAGCAAAAAGAGAGTCAGCGATTTCCTTATGCAACTAGGAACATGTACAATAGTTATAATGAATTGTTTTTTGGCTGAATTCTGAATGTAGCGATGGAGAAGCCGCCTTAAAGCAGGATAATGATAACGCCCTTTATAAGTGCAGTCAACGGCAGCCTCGTTGTAACTGTGCATGAGAATATTGGGGCGGACTATTCATTTCTCCGCGATATGGCCTGTTAGAAGCACGTCGGCCGCCCTGATAATATCCCCTACAGAGGGGGCGGCGTCTGTGTAAAAATGGATATACTGAGTATGAAATTGGATCGCTTATGAATGAATGGGTTCCTATTCCAGCGCTTAAGTAAGAAAAGCATAAAGCAGGTCACATGCTTGAAACGCCGCTCGGTGGCGTGCTGCATCGCGCCATGCATTTAGGATTCTAAACATGTTCTATCGGGGTATGCGCGCCGGCGCCGCAAATCTGCAGTGCCCAGCAACAATTCAGGACACTTCGTATTCTGCTGCGGCACGGAGCGTTTTTTTTTTTTATACATTTAATTAGTTTAATTTTGAATAATGTATGAATGCATGTGTCTGGTGTGCATTAGCCTACTATCCCCTGTTTTGTGCGCGCTGCATCAACGCGCCAAGCGGCGCCTCCGGTGCGCAAAGCCCCTCAGGCCGAGTTTGTTACGTCCGAGTGTAACCGGTTCTGCATTGTGTTTTCTTTGTTTTATTATGGAATAACCAGTCGGAGATCTGCAGTTGTGACGGCTCTTTACTCACTGAGAATAAATCAAAAAGCACAGCTTTTACAGTGTGTCTTCGCTCTTACAGCTTTTTTTCTCCCATGCGTAGTCAGTGCAGAAAGGGGAGAGAGTTAGAACAAAACTCCAAACAATATTAACAAAGTGACAAAACATACCTGAGAATAAATCAAAAAGCACAGCTTGTACAGTGTGTCTTCGCCCTTACAGCTTTTCTGTTAAAAGTAAAGTGCAATGCATTTAGCATTCACATGTTTCAGTTAGGCTAAAGTCAATCAAAACCTCAATTTAAGTGATAACACAAAAATAATGAAATATATGTGAAAAATAAAGGTATAAATATTATTTAAACATGAACACTGGCTTTAAAAGTTTCTTATAAAATAAAGATGATTTAAGATTAATTGGAGCTTAGCAGACACCCACCTCTCCCATGCGCAGTCAGTGCAGAAAGGGAAGAGGCGGGCGCAAAACAGGAAATTAAACAGCGTGAGCTCCCTTAGAAATTTAAAGGAAAAGGCACACACTAACAAACACCTCAGCTATACTTACTAACACATTAGATAAAACACATATTTTGTGTAATTCTATACTTAAAGCGAATAATAATTTTCATACCTGTTACACGAGATCGGATATAAATACTTTCTCCTCTACTCCGGGGAGTGATGCTGCGAGATGAAGGAGGTGAGTGACGAAAAGGCATCCCTGCGGGATAATGCGCATGTGTGTTTGATGTCCTAAGATGGACAGCAGTTTGTGCTTAGCGTGATCTGGTTTCTTCCAGAATATAAAAGGGAACTAATTTGTCGATTTATTCAAGTAGCCTATGGATGCTTAAAATTCTGTCACTCCAAATTGATGCTTAAGAATTCTATAGAAGTGCTGAAGCCCGAGGTTCTTCCGCGATGGGAATGCCAATATAAGAAAACCGGTCACTAAATTTAGCTGGAGGATATTAGGGGGAGAGATACAGGAATCTTCTAGTAGATGAACTACATGCTAACGCCGTAGTTATTGGCGAGAATCCAGCAAATCGTTTTTAAAGCATAAATGTGTGTGCTACTTCTGCATCCGAATGTTAAACGGACTACGAAATAGAATTGTGACCTCCGATTAATGCTAGAAATCGGGTTAAATAGGAAGGCGGGTGTAATGTTGACTTGCAAACCAAGCATTGCAGCCGTCTAGATTAGTTTGAGAGATTGCTTGGTTTATATTGTGGTAATTTAAAGCATCATTAGGCGGAATCATGCTGTTAATGCTGAAAAAGGCACAATTATGATGAGATGAAATAGCCGTTATTAGACGTTTTTAGAAACGTCATAATGCCCATTTCAGTAGTAGTTTACTAATTGCTCTGTGATTATTAGTTCAGCGTTGGTGGACGCCTAGTGAGGTTATGGGAAGGGAGCGCCGAGATTGGGCTGTGATCCAGTAGACAAACCTGGAATAAGAAATTCAGAAAATTAGATCACGTAGCAAATGTAATTCAGTAAAAGCTTAAACGTATTGACTATGTATGCGTCGCCGCAGTAGCTGCAAGTGTTAAAAATGAGAGGGGGAAAAGCAGGGATATAGCAAGGTAGAGGGGCGGGGTACGTAGCCCGTAGGTGTTAAGGATCGCTGGAAGGGAAGGGCTGGAGTTTGCACTGGAATGGAAAGCTGCAAGCTGTAAGAGGTGAGGTGGAAGTCCAAGAGTTGCTTTATTGTCCAGGAGATTAGTTTTATTCCTGTTTAGAATTAATGGTTGCTGTAGTATGTCCAAATCCAATATTACTTTAATGCTTTCCTTGATGCCCTGGGGTGGCAGAGTGTTTGCGGGGCTGTAGTCTGTTGGGGATAGGGGGCGTGGCAGGAGCGTGTTATGTCCTGGGGGGGGGCGGAGTCGGTAAAGACGTGGATTCGTAAGTGTAAGAATTGTGATCCCGTAGTCTAGGAGTCTGGAGGAGTTCAGTGACAGTCGTTGTTAGATATGAGTGACGCATGATGATGCTGGAGCAGGTACGTAGTGGAGCTGGGGATTGCATTGTGATCTGGCTGGAGTGGATAGGCCTTCGGCCTCTTACTGGAGCCTCAATCTCGAGCTGACTTCCAGGCTGGGCTGGGTGTTGTTGAGACGGGAAACTAACGAATTTCCCTACTAAAGAATACTGAACAAAGGGGGGACAACAGAACAGAAATCACATGATCTAACACCACCACATGCACAGAATCATGACAACAGTCATTTTTTAATCAAAGCCATATTCAGCTCTGAACTTCTTGTCTCCAGCTTCAGGATTCTCCTTATCAGTTCTGGACTTTAAAGCATTAATATAATTTATTTAAACTAATAATTTATTATTTCTGTCTTAAAGTAACTCTTATCTAGAGGTCAGATGGTCATTTAAGGTTATGAGTAAAAGCACACATGCACACACACACCTCTGTAAAAAGACTGTCATCATTCACTGTCAACACAAATGCACACACCCACACAAACACCACTAACAAATACTGTACACAATACAAGGCATTTCTTGAAAAACAAAATACATATTGTAAACAAATAAGCAAGCAGGATATTTGCATTTCCTTGATATTGTACAACATCATGTTCAATGATCTATTGTAAACTGTCACTGGAGCACTGTTGACCATAGACGTCAAACACACAAATGAAGACAAACTCTTGTTGTTTTGTCTTTCCATTAGACAAATCAGGTGGTATCAGTGTCTTGCTGTTGACAGATATTTGTGCTCTGTGCTGAGATATTTACGCATCTCAGCTAAACACTCTATAAATGAATTATAAGTGCAGTTTATTTATTAAATAATTTCGAGAGGATCATGTGCTTATGATTGATTGTTTGTTGCTGGTCCATTATCCAATTTATGATTCACCAATCACAAGATTCCTAAGCCACTAAATATCCTAGGTTTCATATCACAGTCATTTTCGTTTTGAAGAATCCCCACTTCCACCCCTACTCCTTTCATAGATGGGTGGCACGGTGGCCCAGTGGTTAGCATTGTTGCCTCAGAGCAAGAACGTTTTTGGTTCTAGTCCTTACCAAGCCAGCTGGCGTTTCTGTGTGAGGTTTACACATTCTCCCCATGCACACGTGGGTTTCCCCAGGGCTCCCTGTTTTCCTCCCACTGTCCAAAGATATGCAACTTCAGTTAATTGATAAGAGTGACGCAGTGGCGCAGAAGGTTGTGCTGCCGCCTTACAGCAAGTAGGTCGCTGGTTCGAGCCTCAGTTGGGTCAGTTGGCGTTTCTGTGTGGAGATTGCATGTTCTCCCTGCATTCGGGTGGGTTTCCTCTGGGTGCTCAGGTTTCCCCCACAGTCCAAAGACATGCGGTACTGGTGAATTGGGTAGGCTAAAGTGTCCGTAGTGTATGAGTGTGTATGGATGTTTCCCAGAAATATATATATATATATATATACATATATATATATATATATATATATATATATATATATATATATATATATATATATATATATATATATATATATATATATATATGAGCAAAATTTGGAACTAATCTAACAAAAAAATAAACAGTTAAAAAATTAGTACACCCTTAGTACACCTAAATTGATATGTTGGGTGAAAATATTAAATCAAATTTGAATAAACAGAGGAAAAAAATCTACAGAAACATAAAAATTATCAAATTTAGTTGAAATTAGTGTGTGTGTGTGTGTGTGTGTGTGTGTGTGTGTGTGTGTGTGTGTGTGTATGTATGTATGTATGTATGTATATATATATATATATATATATATATATATATATATTTTTTTTTTTTTTTTTTTTTTTTTTTTTTTTTTTTTTTTTGTATTACTATTCTATTTTCAACCATGTTTGGTGTTGACTATTGACTACAAAGTTTTAATCATTATTAAGAGGTTAAGTGAAATAAAATGGCATCAAATTACAGCAGGTGAATGTTAATTTTATCTTAATTAAGCTTGAACTTAAGACTTAGCCTGAGAGTTATTCTGCCTCGAACCAGGCTAGTTTTCCAGCATAATTTGCCAAAGTAACTGAGTTTGAACTTGATCATAAATTTGATATATGAAACCAAATCCACCATTAGTAAACCTGACTTACCAAAATAAGCCTGGCTTTTTCGCTGTTTGGTTTATGGAACAGCCCCCTGGTGTGAAACATGCCTGTACCTACGATTAAAACTAGTGTTTAAAATGACAATAACCCAGGATTAAGTGCCGTGTGGAAAGCCGTAAATGTACCCTAATGGTATCAATATGGAGCTTTACATGCAAATACCTACCTTTAGATACTAGCTTTTGAAACGGTACTGTCTCAGGGACAACATGTGTACCTTTATTTCTGAGTGTACAGGAGACAACAACGTAAATAAAATCTTGCACATTCCACAAAAATAGGTGGCTGAGTTATTAACTAAACGAATAATGCAATAAACAATACCAATAATGCTACAATATTGCTACAAACCAGTTGGTTTATGCCAGCGGTAGATCTGTTCAGCTTCAACCTAAATCTAAACTCCTGATCCAGCTCTTCAGGTACTGTATGTGTGTTGAACATTAAAAATGAAATATGTAAGATAAAATTAAAACAGCACAATAGAAAGTGATTCTATTGATAGAATGACACCAGAAAGATAAGTGAAGTTTATTTAGAAACTAATCTCGAGAGGATCATGTGCTTATGATTGCTTCCGGCTGGACTCGGATTATCAAATTTGCAATGCACCAATGAGACGATTCCTAAGCTACCATAAATACCCTGTGTTACGTATCACAGCTATCTTTGTTTTGAAGAATCCCCCTTTCATGCCTACTTCTCCTCCCCCTAGATGGGTGGCATGGTGGACCAGTGGTTAGCATTGTTGCCTCACAGCAAGAATGTCTCTGGTTCCAATCTCGAGAGGATCATGTGCTTATGATTGCCAGTCCTCCTGCACCCTGGCTCTCGGATGCTCTCCGTGAGCATCGCTCAAAACTTCGGGCTGCAGAGAGAATTTGGCGGAAAACTAAAAATCCTGCACACCTCTTAACATACCAAACTCTTCTGTCCTCTTTCTCAGCTGAGGTTACTTCTGCAAAGCAGACGTATTACCGTCTAAAAATCAACAATGCCACTAATCCTCGCCTACTTTTTAAAACATTTTCCTCCCTCCTCTATCCTCCTCCTCCACCCGCATCCTCCACACTTACTACTGATGACTTTGCTACATTCTTCTGCACCAAAACTGCAAAAATCAGTGCTCAATTTGCTGCACCTACAACAAACACGCAAGATACAACACCAACACCACACACACTCACCTCTTTTTCTCAGCTCTCTGAGTCTGAGGTGTCCAAACTTGTGCTATCTAGCCATGCAACCACCTGTCCACTCGATCCCATTCCCTCTCATCTCTTGCAAGCCATCTCTCCTGCAGTCATACCAACACTGACTCACATAATTAACACATCTCTTGACTCTGGTTTATTCCCCACTACATTTAAGCAGGCTAGGGTAACCCCACTGCTAAAGAAACCCAACCTGGACCATACGCTACTTGAAAACTACAGACCAGTATCCCTGCTTCCATTCATGGCCAAGATTCTGGAGAAAGTAGTGTTCAATCAAGTCCTGGACTTTCTTACTCAAAACAATCTCATGGACAACAAGCAATCCGGCTTTAAGAAAGGCCACTCAACTGAGACTGCCCTGCTCTCGGTCGTGGAGGATCTCAGACTGGCTAAAGCAGACTCTAAATCATCAGTCCTCATTTTGCTGGACTTGTCAGCTGCTTTTGACACTGTCAACCACCAGATCCTGCTATCTACGCTTGAGTCACTGGGCGTTGCGGGCACTGTTATACAATGGTTTAGATCTTACCTCTCTGACAGGTCATTCAGGGTGTCTTGGAGGGGAGAGGTGTCCAACCTACAGCATCTAAACACTGGGGTACCTCAAGGCTCTGTTCTTGGGCCACTTCTCTTCTCCATCTACACATCATCTCTAGGACCAGTCATCCAGAGACATGGATTCTCCTACCACTGCTATGCTGATGACACCCAGCTATACCTCTCTTTTCATCCTGATGATCCCTCGGTTCCAGCTCGTATCTCAGCCTGCCTGTTGGATATTTCACACTGGATGAAAGATCATCATCTTCAGCTGAACCTCGCAAAAACGGAAATGCTTGTAGTTTCTGCCAACCCGACTCTACACCATAACTTTTCAATCCAGATGGATGGGGCAACCATTACTGCATCCAAAATGGTGAAAAGCCTTGGAGTAACGATTGATGACCAACTAAACTTCTCTGACCACATTTCTAGAACTGCTCGATCGTGCAGATTTGCACTCTATAACATCAGAAAGATCCGACCCTTCTTATCTGAACATGCAGCTCAACTCCTTGTTCAAGCTCTTGTTCTCTCCAAACTGGATTACTGCAACTCTCTACTAGCTGGGCTTCCAGCTAACTCTATCAAGCCTCTTCAACTGCTCCAGAATGCAGCAGCACGAGTTGTCTTCAATGAACCTAAACGAGCACATGTCACTCCACTGCTAGTCCGTTTGCACTGGCTGCCAGTTGCTGCTCGCATCAAATTCAAAACTCTGATGTTTGCCTACAAAGTGACTTCTGGCCTAGCACCTTCTTATCTGCACTCACTTCTGCAGATCTATGTGCCCTCCAGAAACTTGCGTTCTGTGAATGAACGTCGCCTCGTGGTTCCATCCCAAAGAGGGAAAAAATCACTTTCGCGAACGCTCACGCTCAATCTGCCCAGTTGGTGGAATGAACTCCCTAACTGCATCAGAACAGCAGAGTCACTCGCTATTTTCAAGAAACGACTAAAAACTCAACTATTTAGTCTCCACTTCACTTCCTAAGCTGCAATTGCCTCTTTGAATATCACACTAATTGTACAAAAAAAAAAAAAAAAAAAAAAAAAAAAACTACTAACACTTCCCTTCTTAGACTTTACAGACCTGAAACTTGCCTTTAGTACTTATTCATTGTTGCTCTTGGTTGTGTAAATTGCTTCCTTGTCCTCATTTGTAAGTCGCTTTGGATAAAAGCGTCTGCTAAATGACTAAATGTAAATGTAAATGTAATCTTTACCAAACCTCGAAGATCATCATCATCAGCTTAATCTCACGAAAACGGAAATAATAGAAGTTTCTGCCAACCCGACTCCACATCACAACTTTTCAATCCAGATGGATGGGGCAACCATTACTGCATCCTAAATGATGAAAAGCCTTGGAATAACGATTGATGACCAACTAAACTTCTCTGACCACATCTCTAGAACTACTCGATCGTGCAGATTCGCACTCTATAACATCAGAAAGATCCGACCCTTCCTATCTGAACATGCAGCTCAACTCCTTGTTCAAGCTCTTGTTCTTTCCAGACTGGACTATTGCAACTCTTTACTAGCCGGGCTTCCAGCTAACTCTATCAAGCCTCTTCAGCTGCTCCAGAACGCAGCAGCACAAGTGGTCTTTAATGAACCTAAAAGAGCACATGTCACTCCGCTACTCATCCGTTTGCACCGGCTGCCATTTGCTGCTCGCATCAAATTCAAAGCTCTAATGTTTGCTTACAAAACGCTTTCTGGCTGCGCCCCTTCTTATCTGCTCTCACTTCTGCAGATTTATGTGTCCTCCAGAAACTTGCGTTCTGTGAATGAACGTCGCCTCGTGGTTCCATCCCAAAGAGGGAAGAAATCACTTTCCTGAACGCTCAAGCTCAATCTGCCCAGTTGGTTTAATGAACTCCCTAACTGCATCAGAATGGCAGAGTCACTCGCTGTCTTCAAGAAACAACTAAAAACTCAACTATTTAGTCTCCACTTTCCTTACTAATATGCAACTCCCTCTCTGACTCCTCAACTAACTACAAAAAAATTTTAAGAATAAATGAATAAATTACTAATGCTTTCCTGCTTAGACTTTACAGTCCTGTAACTTGCCTACAGCACTTATTCATTGTTGTTCTTATATTTGTGTAAATTGTTTCCTTGTCCTCATTTGTAAGTCGCTTTGAATAAAAGCGTCTGCTAAATGACTAAATGTAAATGTAAACCAGCCGACGTTTCTGTGCAAAGTATTTACATTCTCCCCGTACTCACCTGGGTTTCCCCTGGGTCCCCTGGTTTCCTTTCGTCGTCCAAAAACATGCAACCTAAGTTCATTGGCTAATCCAAATCAACACCATAGATATGCTCCTACTAAGTAATTATCTCTTTAAAGAGCAACTACATTTACATTTACATTTAGTCATTTAGCAGACACTTTTATCCAAAGCGACTTACAAATAAGGACAAGGAAGCAACTTACACAATTATAAGAGCAACAATGAATAAGTGTTGTATGCAAGTTACAGGTCTGTAAAGTCTAAGAAGGAAAGTATTAGTAAAATTTAATTTTATTTATTTATTTATTTTTTTGAGTACAGTTAGTGGTATATCTAGAGAGGCAATTGCAGATTAAGTGGAGACTAAAGAGTTGAGTTTTTAGTTTCTTGAAGACAGCGAGTGACTCTGCCGTTCTGATGCAGTTAGGGAGTTCATTAAACCAACTGGGCAGATTGAATGCGAGAGTTCAGGAAAGTGATTTCTTCCCTCTTTGGGATGGAACCACGAGGCGACGTTCATTCACTGAACGCAAGTTTCTGGAGGACACATACATCTGCAGAAGTAAGAGCAGATAAGGAGCAAAGCCAGAAACCGCTTTGTAAGCAAACATCAGAGCTTTGAATCTGATGCGAGCAGCAACTGGCAGCCAGTACAAACGGATGAGCAGCGGAGTGACATGTGCTCTTTTAGGTTCACTAAAGACCACTCATGCTGCTGTGTTCTGAAGCATCTGAAGAGGCTTGATAGAGTTAGCTGGAAGCCCGGCTAGTAGAGAGTTGCAGTAATCCAGTATGGAGAGAACAAGAGCTTGAACAACGAGTTGAGCTGCATGTTCAGATAAGAAGGGTCGGATCTTTCTGATGTTATAGAGTGCGAATCTGCACGATCGAGTAGTTCTAGAGATGTGGTCAGAGAAGTTTAGTTGGTCATCAATCGTTACTCCAAGGCTTTTCACCATTTTGGATGCAATATTGGTTGCCCCGTCCATCTGGATTGAAAAGTTATAGTGTAGAGTCGGGTTGGCAGAAACTACAAGCATTTCCGTTTTTGCGAGGTTAAGCTGAAGATGATGATCTTTCATCCAGTGTGAAATGTCCAACAGGCAGGCTGAGATGTGAGCTGGAACCGAGCGATCATCTACTATCTGCTCTTCAGCCACCATGACAGGGGAATCCTTGAGATCTCCCTCCAAACGGGAGGAAGCCCCAGGCTCGAGGATCTTATGAGCTCAGGGCTCATAATGCCAAACTAGCTTTATTATCAATCATCAGCTAAGTGTGAACTCTTGACATGATAAAAGGTAATGCAAATTTTATTGTGGACTTTTCCTCTGTAGCTATTATGAAAATACTTTATGAAACATACAGACTCTTGACCACATTCAAATGAACATAATCCTACACAAGTACAGAAAATATGTGAATGAGAAAGAAAAATGAACAAGGCCCTTGTTTAGAGTAATAAACAAACAATGTGACGTTCTGAATGACGGATGAGAGCAACTATAGAATAATCACACAGTCTGAAGCTGCAGACAGAAACATCAGACTGAGGACAGAAACTCTGAAGTAAGAACAACTCACATCGACAGTATTTACACACTTCTGACATCTGTTGATCCTCTTGTTGGTTGCGTATTCTGGATTAATGCTTCTCTTTTACTGAAATGTTTTACTCCTAAATGGAAGTTTTTTTTTTCTTTTCAGAAATGGCTCAACCTCTATATTTCCCTCTTCTCATTGGTGAGTGTGTTTGTAGTTTTATTGATGGTTTATAGTTTCATTAGGTTTGACTCTGTTCTGAAAAACATTAAAGCAAAGTGTCTCTTTCACAGCTCTTTGCTCCATATCTGAATGTGTTCAGCGTCAGTATTACTTTATCAATGAGAACAAGACCTGGACTGAAGCTCAGAGATACTGCAGAGAGAATTACACAGATCTGGCCACTGTTGATAACATGAACGACATGATCCAGCTGAAGAAGAGTGTGAAAGTGAATGATGGATATGCCTGGATTGGTCTTCAGAAGATGAGTGTTTATAAATGGCATTGGTCTTCAGGTGATCCTGTGCTCTTTCTGAACTGGGCATCTGGACAACCAGCCGAAGGTGATAATTGTACTGTTATGAGAAATGGAAAGTGGTTTGTTGCACCATATAGTGACGCCTGGACTTTCATCTGCTACAACAGTGAGTACAAACCCTTATGAAATAAAATATATATGTGATTATTCTAGTGTAAGGGTTCATTTATTAGTCCTATGAGACAACTAACAGTATGGGTGAAGGTTAAATGCGTGTGAGCCTTTTCAACACATGTGAAAAGTAATATATTGTTAAAATAAATTTTCATTTGTTTCAAACTCCGAATTTTAATCTGACTCCAATTTATACTAATTTAAATGTAGATTCATCTAATTCAAGTTGATCACCTTATAGGTTGTGATTTGGTCTAAATTAGATTTCGATTAACCTATTAAATCTTTATTTTCAGTTAATGGTTCATCGTTTACCCAAAGTCGCTTAGAGTCAGTATGCTGGCCAGCTCTATCTGCTCACAGACACATCCTCAGCAGTTTTGATTCTTAGATAGAGGATATAACTGTAAACTAATTTCCTTTAAGTAATATTAGGTGGCCCCATGCTTGCTCATACATAAAGAAAGTTTGATTTAGCCACTAGATTATATCATACTAAGTCAGTTATTGTCAGAAATCAATAGGTCTCTATTGCTGTGCCTATGCTTTATCCATTGAGCCTGAATGTATGACTAATCCTGGTCGTAGGCTGTGGAAACATCAGCCTAAACAATCTACTAGATTTAAATTATTTCAGGAGATATTAGAGTTAAACAAAAAATTGACATTTATTTGTCAGGCAAAGATTTTCCATTCCAATTCACATAATTACACAAAACAAGAGTCGCACTGAAGATGATATGCAGTGAAAAGCTTTAACAACCACTCCTGACCTTAAAATAATAACAACAACAAAAAATAATAACTATAGACAATAAATTAAGAAGAAATAGTTTTGCATTAGAAAATAAACAAAAAGTAGTGCTGTCAAGTGATTTAATATCTTTTTTTTTTTTATCTAAAAATGGGTGAGTTGCGCGCGACGTAACTGAAGAGCTGGGAGGGATGTGGTGGAGAGGGTTGTGCGACCTTTTTAAGGACCGAGCGAGAGACGTGCAATTTCCGGGAGATTATCATTCGTTCTGTGATGCTGTCTTATCATTGTGCTTTACTGGTGTTCACTCTCCTAAAGGCTCTTCTCCTGTCATGCTCAGATATGATAAACCCAGTTTTGGTGCTGGCATTGCCTGCAGCCTTGACGTGAGCATGAATGGTGTTCAGCTCGCCTGCCAGAGACACATCTGTGCTCTTCATACTGTATGTTGGTGCTTTATAGTCTGTTATCCCTGCAGAAAAATCCAGCTTAAACCAGATTAGGCTGGTTGGCTGGTTTTAGCTGGTCAACCAGGCTGGTTTTAGAGGGGTTTAGGCCATTTCCAGGCTGGTTTCCAGCCATTTCCAGCCTGGTCTTAGCTCGTCAGGCTAGAAACTGACCAGCTAAATCCAGCTAAGTAGGGATCAATCCAGTAGGGATTGTTTTTAGTCCCTACCACAGGCTCCTAGAGTCACTTTGTTGAAATGGTGACTCTAGTCCTTGCCTGTATTTTTGCTTCACTGCTTTCCGGACATTGTATGACATGACTTTGTATGGGATCAAAGTAGCTTCCTTATTGTAGGTGGCGGTACAGGATCCTCGAGTGTCATGAGCAGGTTTTATCCTCCCACAGCTTCTGGTTGGGAAATATTCTGATAGTAGTTTTCTCTACAGTGTCATCTGTTAGTTTTCCTGTAAATCCCACAACCATTTCTGTAAATTTGCTTATGCCATCAGTACTGCGTTGGAACATGTTCCAGTCTACGTCATCAAGGCGGCATGTAAGACGCCAACCGATTTTACAAATGCAGCTGCATATTTTATAACATGCAATAATAAAATGTTGTATTACGGAATATAAACCACATACTTCAGTTAATCTGGGGTCACCACAGCGGACTGAACCGCCAACTTATCCAGCATGTTTTATGCAGCGGATGCCTTTCCAGCTGCAACCCATCTCAGGGAAACATCCGTACACACTCATTTACACAGAGCACCCGTAGAAAAACCCATGCAAACACGGGGAGAGCATGCAAACTCCACACAGAAATGCCAACTGACCCAGCTCAGGCTCGAACCAGCGACCTTCTTGCTGTGAGACGACAGCACTACCTACTGCGCCACCGCTTTGCCAAACACATACTTGTATACATGTAAATGTATTATCAGAATTTTCTAATTATAAATTCTAAAAAGCTTGATATATAACACATATTCTTTATATATGTATGTGAGATGCTTTGTTGTGGCAGATCTCAGTAATATTTATAAATATAACAGCTCACTCAATTGGTAACAAAGGCATTTCTGATGATGCTCCTGTTCATTTTTCATTCATTAAAGTGAGGAGAGGACTGGTGTTTGTCAATCAGATGATGACCTGGAGAGCCGCTCAGAGTTACTGCAGACAGAATCACATTGATCTGGTCAGTGTGAGGAACCAGAATGAGAATCAACAGCTGGAGAAGTTCATTAATGACAGAAACTCATCTGGATCTGCAGTCTGGATCGGTCTGTTCAGAGACACATGGCAGTGGTCAGATCAGAGCAACTCCTCATTCAGATACTGGGATACTACTCAACCTGATAATCAAGGACGCATTGAAAACTGTGTAGGAATAAGTCTGTATGTTCAGGGAAAATGGCATGACATCTCCTGCACCAGCTCATTTCCTTTTGTGTGTCATGAAGGTGAGCAGATCCTCCACACACACTCAATCCATCATCAGCTCCAGATCTCTTAAAGTTGACTCTACATGTCTGACATGACAAATTCCTCCACAGTGTTTGTTCTGCATGTTGTTGTTGATCAGTCTCTCTCTAGTTTCTGCTTTGTTTTGTGTCCAGATAAACTGATTGTGATCCAGCAGAATCTGTCGTGGTCTGAAGCTCTGAGATACTGCAGACAGAATCATGTGGATCTGGTCTCGGTTCAGTCAGTGGAGATGCAGCGTCGTGTGATGAACGTGGTTAAACTGGCGTCTACTGAGGCGGTGTGGTTGGGTTTACACAACTTCTGCAGCGTAAACATGTGGCTCTGGGTGAATGGAGACATGGTGTGCTATCAGAACTGGGCTTCAGGGAACGGCAGCACACCGGAAAACTGCAAACTGGAGAACAGAAAAGGAGCAGTTCAGTCTGGAGGAGATCAGACCTGGATCAGCCTTCCTGAATCTCACAGACTCAACTTCATCTGCACTAACTACTGAGAGAAGATGTGTCTGTGTGTTTACTCACTTTCACTGTGTTTTTAACGGGTTAATCTGATATATGTAAGGCAAACATTTTACACCTGTATTTTATCTATCATGAAATAATTTGTTCTTAACAAAGCTTTAACATCAATGTTTAAGATTAGGTTTTAATTTTCTTTTGTTTAAGATTCTTTAGATGTGATGTGTGTGTTTTCAGTGTGTTTTCTAGTTCTGCTGGTGTTTGGTCTCTTTATGTTTGGCTAAATGTGATTCTGTGAGCAGCAGATCTTCAGTAAATCATGATTTGTGTTTCAGCTGAATGAAATCTGCTTTATTCAGAAAGGCAGAGAGAAGTTTGGGTATAAAATGGGATTGATCCTAAATCATGAAATAAACAGAATATCTGATGAAATAAACTGATCTTCAGTCAGTGTTCTTGTCTCCTGTTTATTTGCTAATGTGTCTCCAGCATCACAGTAATCAGAAAATTAAAGGCAGTGCATATATTAAAGTGTGTTGAACTTGATCAGTTTGGCTCAGATTTAATATGGAAATTTCATCTTCCTGTTTCTGCTGGGATGGTGATTTTTATTGTAGCGCCTCCTGCTGGTGTTTGAGAGTTTGACAACAAGCAGGATTCTGTTCTCAGAGTTTTCTGGTGTAGTTTAGTGTAGTGTTATATCTTCAAATGTGGTTCAACAAAAATATATATTTTTATGCACAGTAAAGTGGCCGGTGAGTATATAGATGTATACATACTGGCTGGTCACTTTAAAAGGTATGCCATGCTAATACCCAGTTGGACCCCTTTTGCCTTCGATCCTTTATGGCATTGATATAACAAGGTGCTGGAAATATTCCTTAAAGATTTTGCTTCATATTGACATGATAGCATCACGCAGTTGCTGCCGATTTGTCGGCTGTACATCCATGATGCAAATCTCCCACTCTACCACATCACAAAGGTGCTCTATTTGATTGAGATCTGGTGACTGTGGAGGCCATTTGAGTACAGTGAACTTGTTAGCATGTTAAAAAAAAACAGTCTGAGATGTTTCAGGCTTTATCACATGGGATGTTTTCCTGCTGGAAGTAGCCCTTAGAAGATGGTCATAAAGGGATTAAGTCGAAGCTCAGGGTAGCACTCTGCGGGAGTCAGTATGGGTGGGCAGAGGGGACTTGCTGGAGCGGGGGGGTAGTTGAAGCTTGAGGAATGCTCCTGGAGGAGCTAGAGCTATGGAGTGAAAGCACTGTCTAGTACTGTCACTAGAGTGACATTAGACATTGGAGTGACAAGAGGGGGCTCGGAAAGTAGAAAAGTCCTGCTGGAGTTAATGCTTATTTATACTTTTAAGTCGTGTGATCGGCAAGACCCATGGCGCCTGTCTTGTTCAAAGTCGTGCATTTATAATTCTACATGCTGTTTGTGTTGCTCTGCAATAACACTTCCGAAAGTGCTTGCAGGAGGATTTTATGTTTCTCCATGTTGAGTTTCTTTGCGGGTATTTTGTTTTTCTGAATGCTACAAGAGGCGGGAACTGGCGGACGTGCAAGAAATTTTTGGTGTCAGCTGCAGCGAGGGCTATGCGACTACGTGAGGCTGCACCGGAGAACTATGAATCAGCCTTAATGTGAGTGATATGGGTAAAAAGCCGAGCAATACTTAGTGCTGGAAGGAAGGAAAAAAGAAAGGGAAGAAAAAGTGGCTGGGTCATGACCTCACCCTTGGGTGCTGTAAGTGGCTGGGTCATGCCCTCACCCTTAGGTGCTGGAAGTGGCTGGGTCATGCCCTCGCCCTTGGGTGGTGAATGACGACTGGTGAGGGTCTTCTGGGCTTCTTTGAGGCACTGGCTGAGACGTATGTAAGTCATGAAGGTGTCAGGTAACTAGCTTTCCAGGGTCTGTATTTGCTGTTGCGATAGACCTTTCAGCGCTGCTGTGGTGTCTGCTCAGATTCCAAAGGAGTGACTAGAGCAGGGGTGCCCAACCCTGTTCCTGGAGATCTACCTTCCTGCAGATTTCAGTTGCTACCCATATCAAACACACCTGAACCATTTAATTAGGACCTGAACACCACTTGATAATTACAGGCAGGTGTGTTTGATATGGGTAGCAAGTGAAATCTGCAGGAAGGTAGATCTCCAGGAACAGGATTGAGCACCCCTGGACTAAAGTATGAGTCTAGAGGGAAGCCTGAAAGGCGAATGACTTCTTTGAGGTGTTTTTAAAACCAGAATCATGTTACTGGCCAATTGTTGTCTTCCACAAATAGGGGAAAAGGGGGACATGGGTTTTGGGATTTTCTGAAATGTAAAAGTTTAAAGAGTGTTTGAAAGGGGTGTGCGGGGGAGGGAAAATCAAATATGTAAATGAAATGTATTTTGCCTGTGTAACAGAGTTATTTTGGTAATATTATTTTCACTCAAAATCCTTTTTTCTATTGAGTATAATTTTAATTTACTTCATTTGTATTATTATATATATTATTTTATCGTTTTGAGTTCATGCTTGTATGTGACTTTCAGGACCTGTTCAAGTGTACTGTCACTTTAAGAGTGTATACTCGTTCGTGTGCGCGCTCATCGCTCTCTCAGTTCACTTCCTTCTGAGCTGAGAGAAGGTTGTCTCGTGGTTAATGGAGACATTAAACGGTAATATTATTGACGGTTGATTGTATATTTTAAATCTAAAATGTTTGTTGCTTCGCTAAACATACTCTGTGATGTGGAAATATGAAACTGTGGTTCTAAATGGTTGTGATTGAGATCGTTTGCATTTGTGAGTGAGATTAGCACATATTAGCATGCTGTAATTACTCCTCGTGTGCCAACAGGTTGTTTAATGAAGATCATAATCACAGAATGCATGTTTTCAACACATTTTCCATTTGTGCAGGTATGTTTTTGTATTGTTGGTAGTTTTTGTGATTTCATGTCATTAATATTAATTTAGTCTTATGTTAAGCAGATTAGTTTAATACATGTTCTTTCAAGAAATCGCTATCGCAGTTCACTTCCTTCTGAGCTGAGAGAAGGTTGTCTCGTGGTTAATGGAGACATTAAACGGTTGTTTAATGAAGATCATAATCACAGAATGCATGTTTTCAACACATTTTCCATTTGTGCAGAAAATAAAGACAGTGCCAAGCGGTAAGAGGTTTGGAGTCCTTTATTGAAAAACAACAACACAACGCAGGACGGATTCCACTCGTGTGGGACCCGTTACAATGGTGCCGTGACCTTTTAAGGATCCATCTGAAGACCGACGTCTGCTCGCTCGCCGTGGAAGCTGCATGGACTGGTTTTAGGTACTTTTCAAAGACAAAAGGACTATTTTATATAAAGTGAGGTGGACTATATACATTTTTTTTCTCTCACAGAAGACATTTTCGAACTGAATTCAGACTCTTGAAATATACATTTGCTGACTGGTTACTGTTATTGATTGCCATTGTTCAGTACAATATTTAAGTTCATTTATTGATTTAAATTTGAAGATAATTAATTGGTACAATACAGCAATATGGCAGAAGGCGTTAATAGCTTTGCTGAAGAGATGAAGGACAATGAGGTGTTTGACCAAAGTATCCAGTTTGGTAGGGGAAGGGGTTTTTTCAGAATACCTTCTGAACCTAGGATGCCAGGGCCTACTAGCAGAGCATTTGATACACCTGTTCTGACTTCTACAAGATATGTTGATCGTGCCATGCCATCTCCAATTAACCAAAATTCAGATTTGAGTTCACTCATCAGTGAAATAGCTGAAAAAGTAGGACAGTCTATTACTGCTCAGCTACGTTCTGATAACAGTACAAACCGTAGTAATTCTGAACAGCCAGCTGAGATGACACTGTCTAATGTCAAACTAGTGATGCAGTCAGATGTAAAAGAGCCACCAATATTTAGGGGCGATGGTTCAGATAAATTAACTGTACAAGAGTGGGAAAATATTATGTCCCTGTATCTGAGAAAACGTGCTATTCCGACTGATGAGCAGTCACAAGAAATATTGGATAGGCTAATGGGGAAAGCAGGTGATGTAGTGAAAATTAAATTGCGTAATAACACATCTGCTGACTGCACCAGTAAACCTCGCTTGATCTTTGACATTTTAAAACAGCATTTCAGCACCATCTCCTATTCTAGTATGCCCCTAGCCGATTTTTACAATACTTTACCGATGCCATCTGAAGATGCAATGGAGTATTGGATCAGGCTGAACAAGACAATGGATGTTGCCAAGGAATGCCTGGAGAGACAAGGTCGGCGCGTTTGTGATCCAAGTCATGAAATCAGCATGATGTTTATCAAGCATTGCCCAGATAAGTCTCTTTCTAATGTCTTCAAATTCAAATCAGCAGAGAAATGGTCAGCTGGTGAGATACAGGAGAGACTTGATGAACATATGCAAGAGAGGAAAGCTAGGACCTTCACTAATTTACGCAGTTTGAATATAACTGAACATAGAGCTTGCACTCAGAGTCCTGATGTTGTTGAGACAGTTGCTTCTAACTCTCCTTTGTCCATTCCACCTTCTCCTATGGTGCAGTCTGGCAGTGACAGTGCTTGCATGAAAAGTCTAGTGAGTCTATTGGACCGTCTTGTCACTCAACAGACCCAATTCCAAGTTAGCCCACATCATCAAGCTACAACATTTCAGACTTACCGCAAACCATGCAGGGTTTGTAGATCTTTGGATCATTCAACGGTGTCACATTGTAGACAGGATAACAGATGTCTGAAGTGTTTAACTCCTGGACACTGGAAAAAGGACTGCCCTCAGCGAGCTGATCGTAACCAGCATCAATTGGAAAGTGGAGCTGGCAGACCACCTAACCAGTTAAACTATTGAACCCGCATTATGGAAGGGGTGATGTGGGTATGGATACTAAATACCTTCATGAAGAATGCGATCTTGCCCAGCTCTATGAGAAAAACTGTAATAGTGCTCCTAGAGGGACCAAGATAGTTGTACAATCTAGTCAGAAAGTCGAAGCCTTCAGTAGCCTTTTCTATGTTCCTGTTCGTGTCAATGGCCACGTTATTCTTAACGGAATGATTGATTCCGGTTCTATGGCATGCACAATCAGTAAACATGCTGTGGAGAAAATTAGTTCTGCAGGCATTTTGCCTGAAAAAAAGCATTCAGAAGAAAAGATTGTCTTGATCGGCTGTGGAGGTCAGCAAACCCAGCCTGATGGTTTCTATGATTTGGAGATCCAGTTCTTTGACACTCGGTGTGTTGCACCTTGCTTGGTCGTGCCTGGCCAGCGTGATGATCTTATTCTGGGCTCTAATATCATTAAACACTTAATTCATGAGCTGAAGAACAACAATGATTATTGGGACATTGCTTCTAGACCTGACAATAAGTTTGATGAAGACGTTCAGCAGTTCTTGTCAATGTTTACGGGTGTTGAGCGTTGGAAAGGAGAAACTGTTCCTGACAAAATAGGCACTGTCAAACTCACTCAAGCGGTGGTACTTTTACCAAAGCATGAACATTTGGTCTGGGGCCGTTTGCCATCTAATGTGCCCATGTCGCCAGGCAGCACAGTGATCGTTGAGCCGACCAATTCAAAAGCTATGCCTCGAGACATTCTAGTTGGTCGTCTTGTTGTACCACTTTGGGGTGACAGGTGGGTGCCTATGACAGTTATGAATCCGACAAATAAAGTGATCACATTGAAGAGGAACAGCAAAATGGCTGATGTGTTTCCGTGTATTGCATCTGAAGATTTTGAGATTTTTCAGGGACTGCACATTACTCTAGTGGAAAACAAGTCAGATGATTCATGTAATTCCTGTGCAGCTGACCACATTGACAAAAATCTGCTGAACCTGGGTCTTGAGGAAATTGACGTCAACTGGAGTCAGATAAGTGATGATTGTAAATCTCAACTTACCCAGTTACTAGCTGATTACCAAGACATCTTCTCCAAGCATTCATTGGACTGTGGTGAAGCCACTGGATATGTGCACCGAATACGACTGACGGATAATCGACCCTTTCGATTGCCTTATAGGCGAGTACCTCCTGCCCACTATGAAAAATTAAGGCAAGTTCTCACTGACATGGAAGAAAAAGGTATCATCAGGAAGTCTTCAAGTGAGTACGCATCACCATTAGTGATGGTGTGGAAAAAGGATGGTGGATTGCGTATTTGCACAGACTTCAGGTGGTTAAATGCCAGAACTATGAAAGACGCACACCCCTTGCCTCACCAGGCTGACTGCCTGGCTGCACTTGGAGGAAACTGCTTCTTCAGCACTATGGACCTCACGTCAGGGTTTTATAATATTCCAATGAGTGAGGAGGACAAAAAATATACGGCTTTTACTACACCGCTAGGCCTTCATGAATATAATCGAATGCCTCAGGGGCTTTGTAATAGTCCAGCCTCCTTCATGAGAATGATGCTTGGGATCTTCGGAGACTTGAACTTTTCAAAGCTTCTATGTTACCTTGATGATCTCCTTGTTTTTGCACCATCTGAAAGTGAGGCTCTGTCCAGGCTGCGTACAGTGTTTGATAGACTGAGGGAGAACAATCTGAAACTTTCACCTAAAAAATGTCATCTACTTCAAAGTCAAGTAAGATTCCTTGGCCATATCATTGACAGTGGAGGTGTGTCAGTTGATCCAGCAAAAGTGGAGGTCATCACAAGGATGACTGCTCATGATCTGATGGATAATGATGGCTGCACACCGTCTGTCAAAAGGATTAAGTCTTTTCTTGGCATGGTATTTTATTACCAACACTTTATTCCAAACTGCTCATCTATCTCTAAACCTCTTTTCGGCCTTACAGCTGGACAGAAAAGAAGAGGAAAATTGTCTAAGGAAAGGAAGTTTCAAGGCACTTACCGTAAACTTACCCCTGCAGATTGGACTTCAGAGTGCCAGGTCGCTTTTGACAAACTTAAGACTGCTTTACTGGAGTGTGTCATGCTTGCACATCCTGACTTCAATGAGCCCTTCATTCTTTCTGTTGATGCTTCATTGGACGGGCTAGGGGCTGTATTGTCCCAAGTGCCAAAAGGTGAACTACAAGCCAGACCCATTGCTTTTGCAAGCAAGACCCTCAGTACATCGCAGCGCAGATATCCTGCTCATAGACTAGAATTTATGGCTCTAAAGTGGAGTGTATGTGAGAAGTTCAGCCATTGGCTGAAAGGCCACAAATTTACCATCTGGACGGATAATAACCCTCTCACATATATTCTGACTAAGCCAAAACTTGATGCTTATGAGTTGAGATGGGTTTCCAAACTGGCGGCATACACTTTTGACCTGAAACATTTGCCCGGAAAAGCTAATGTTGTGGCGGACACCTTGAGTCGCGACCCTTTTGTTGAGCCAATTGGACGGAGACTGTTGAATGAGCCGTATTCTTACTTGATGCAGGAGGCCAGTGGGATAGGCGAAGATTCCGTTCACGATGTTTTCAGGGTCAGTAGCCATATTCAGCCAAATCAGCCCATGGAGTGTCTTTCGCAAAGTGTTGACTACAACGTGGATGAAGTCAAAGCTCTTTGTCAGTCACACTGCAGTTGGACAGACGGAGCAGAGTCAAGAGCCCTTCATTTAGTCCATCATGTTCAGATGATATCGGGTTGTCAAGAGACTTTACCAGTGCTCTCTGCCCAGGAACTCAAGGACAGTCAACAGGAAGATCTGACTATATCCAAGGTGTTGTCATTCTTGATTAGACAGAGACGTCCATCAAGAAGAGAAAGGCATGGTGCAAGTGCTCAAGTAATAGGACTGTTGAAGCAGTGGAGTAAGTTGGAAGTTAGAGATGATGTGTTATATAGAGTGACGAAAGACCCTTTGACTAAGAGGAAAAGATTACAGTATGTACTGCCTGATAGTCTGAGGAACAAAGCTCTGTCTGGTATCCATGATCTCGCAGGCCATCAAGGGCAGGACCGTACTATTTCACTTGCAAGACAACGCTTTTATTGGCCTGATATGGAAAAGAATATCAGAGAATATGTTCAATGCTGTCGAAGGTGTGTCCTTGCAAAGTCACCAGAACCTGCTGCTCGTGCCCCTTTGGAGAATATCAAGAGCACTGCCCCGATGGAGTTGGTGTGCATAGATTTTTGGTCAGCAGAAAATAGCAAACAATGTTCGGTGGATGTCCTCGTAGTTACTGACCACTTCACCAAGCTTGCTCATGCATTCCCTTGCGCTAATCAAACAGCAAAGCAAGTTGCAAAAAAGCTTTGGGACAATGTGTTTTGTGTCTATGGGTTTCCAGAACGCATACACTCTGACCAGGGCACAAATTTTGAGAGTAACCTCATAGCAGAGCTTCTTCGTCTAGCTGGTGTTGCAAAATCTCACACAACAGCTTACCACCCAATGGGCAATGGTGGCACGGAGCGCTTCAACAGAACCTTGGGTAATTTGCTTCGATCGCTCCCTTTAAAAGAGAAATGTCAATGGCCACAACAGATCCAAACTCTCACATTTGCTTACAATGCAACTATTCACGAAACTACAGGTTATGCACCTTTCTTTTTGATGTTTGGCCGCATACCCAGACTTCCGGTTGACATCATGTTCAATCAAGTACTCGATAACCCCGACATTGCTGATTACGACTCTTATGTCAAGTCTTTACTGTGCTGCTTGAAAAATGCTATGGATATCGCTCAAAAGCATTCCTCTGTCGAGCAAAGACATCAGGCTAATCAGTACAACAAGCGTGTTAAAGGAACTCACTTGTCGGTGGGGGATAGAGTATTGGTGGCTAATAAATCAGAAAGAGGCAAAAGGAAGTTGGCCGACAAATGGGAAGACGGAGTGTTTACTGTTGTTGAAGTGAATCCTGACATTCATGTTTATAGGATAAGGGATGCATCAGGCCGCACTAAAGTTGTGCATAGGAATCTTTTACTGGAAGTGAATTTCTTGCCAATTGTTGGAATTGATAAAGAGCAAAGTACCAGTGAAAATAATCAGCCACTGATCATTGTGGAGTCTGATCAGAATGGAGCAGATCAGGACTCAAGCGAAGACTTGTCTGCTGTTTCGTTCACTGAGAGCTCAATTCAATCTTCCTCTGACTATCCTTACCCACTTCCTGTTTGTGAATCAGACCGCAACCCTGTGGTTCATGTGACTTTACCTGTAGATTTAGAAAACTCTCATGATTTGGATGAGGTAGACACAGTGGATGCAGATATCCATCAATCTCCTGGTGCTGCCGATGAGTTGCCTACAAATGAGAAACATGAACAAGATTCAAATGAAATTGCACAATACTTACCTGGCTCTCCTGACTTACTGTGCAGTGATCCATCGTCGAGAGGTGCTGAAAATGCTGATCTTGTCAAGCCTGTTAGAACGAGAGTTGGAAGGATAGTTAAATCTGTAAACAGATTGATTGAATCTATGGTGCAGATGCCAGTTTCAAAAGTTCAAGTTGTTTAAATTGAGAATTCATTTTGAAGTCTTAGTAATTTAATGTACTGACATTGTTTGTGACAAGTCAAGTTTAATAGAGCCAAGTGCTGTGTGGTGTATTAGGCATCACATTAACTTATAGGGAATTTGAGACTTGATCAACCTCTTGTTTTCCTTAACCTTGAAATTGAGGTAACTTTTATGTTGGTTTCGTGAATTAGATTTGCGAGTCACTTGTGCTAGTATCGTGTTCACTGGGAATGTCTTTTTGGTACATTGAAAGATTTTGATGAAAATAAGGAGGGGTGAATGTAACAGAGTTATTTTGGTAATATTATTTTCACTCAAAATCCTTTTTTCTATTGAGTATAATTTTAATTTACTTCATTTGTATTATTATATATATTATTTTATCGTTTTGAGTTCATGCTTGTATGTGACTTTCAGGACCTGTTCAAGTGTACTGTCACTTTAAGAGTGTATACTCGTTCGTGTGCGCGCTCATCGCTCTCTCAGTTCACTTCCTTCTGAGCTGAGAGAAGGTTGTCTCGTGGTTAATGGAGACATTAAACGGTAATATTATTGACGGTTGATTGTATATTTTAAATCTAAAATGTTTGTTGCTTCGCTAAACATACTCTGTGATGTGGAAATATGAAACTGTGGTTCTAAATGGTTGTGATTGAGATCGTTTGCATTTGTGAGTGAGATTAGCACATATTAGCATGCTGTAATTACTCCTCGTGTGCCAACAGGTTGTTTAATGAAGATCATAATCACAGAATGCATGTTTTCAACACATTTTCCATTTGTGCAGGTATGTTTTTGTATTGTTGGTAGTTTTTGTGATTTCATGTCATTAATATTAATTTAGTCTTATGTTAAGCAGATTAGTTTAATACATGTTCTTTCAAGAAATCGCTATCGCAGTTCACTTCCTTCTGAGCTGAGAGAAGGTTGTCTCGTGGTTAATGGAGACATTAAACGGTTGTTTAATGAAGATCATAATCACAGAATGCATGTTTTCAACACATTTTCCATTTGTGCAGAAAATAAAGACAGTGCCAAGCGGTAAGAGGTTTGGAGTCCTTTATTGAAAAACAACAACACAACGCAGGACGGATTCCACTCGTGTGGGACCCGTTACACCTGATTGATCTGTTTTGCTTTTTTAATGAGGAAAGTAGTTTTCTAATCAATAAAGGGTGGATGCTTGTGTTGAAATTAGAGGTTATAGTGATTTTTTTGAGTATCTAAGAAAAACCAAAAAAAAGGGTGAACAGCATTGAGAGGTGCTGTCTGTATGGATAGACAACCACTGTGAAGAGTAACAATGCATTTGGAGAGGATATTGAGGTTGATGGACTGCCTGGAGTCGATGTTGAAATCTCCTACAATTAGTATTTTATCAGTTTTAACTAGTAAGTCAAAATTAAAATCAGAAAACTCTTTAAGAAACTTGACATAAGGTTTATACACGATGATTTAAGAGAGAGATAACTTATTTTTAAATATCCAGAAGTGTCTGTAAACAAGTCTTTAAAAACGATGTCATGTGCATGTGTAATGGAGGCCAGCTCTTTAGCCTTCTTGTTAGAGCAACCAATTCTCATGCAAACAAGGACTCGCGGGTTACACATGCAAAGTACGTGTTTAGGGGAATATTGTTGTACTTTCCATTAGATTAATTTGAACTTTAAAGCAGCTCTTTAGTTTTACATTTCTGTTCCCATCTGACTTTGGAGATAAAAAAGCAAATCAACCTCAGATGAGCCAAATCTACCGATCACAACATTTCCACAAACCAATGGTGTTTTCTGCTCATTTGTTACTGATGTTTAGATGTAAGATAAAAAGAGGCTCATCAGCAAAGTAGAAAAGCCAAACGTATAGGCCACACTAAACCAGAGATGCCCAAACTTGGCCCATGGTAAACTTTGATTTGGCCCGGCATCCCATCTGAGAGGGAAAATGATGGGTTTAAAGATTGTGATTTTTTTTTTGCTTGTTTGCTATATTGTTAAGCTAAAAAAAAAGCTAACTTAAATTAAATATTTAAATTCAAATGGTGTCATTTAATCAGATTTTATTAAAAATGTACATACTGTCACCCATTAGATATAGGCAAAATTGTTAAGTAATTAAAGGGTTACTGGCAGGTTCCCTTAACACCTAGAATGCAAGAGATTACTGCATTTGTGACATCTTCTGGATATTACTTTTATTTTGTAATAAGAATCAGATTGCAAAACACGCCGACAACGTTTTATAGATCAATAGGGATGCACCGATACCACTTTTTTTACAAACCGATACCATTACGAGTATTTTCATTTGTGTACTCGCCGATACCGAGTACCGATACTTCATAGATTTGGTTTCCAATGAAGTTTGTTAATTTTTTTTTGCCTGATGCAAGGATGAACACACATCTTTTAACTGAAGGCTGTTCCAAGCCAAAAATATACACACATTGTTGATAACCCTGCGAATCCAGACCTTATCTATTAATGATTAAGCATGGACATTT